>NC_060174.1:46161730-46461730 GCF_021184085.1 Oncorhynchus gorbuscha | reverse complement strand
AGCTCGGGACAGAGGGGCGGAAGCTCGGGACAGAGGGGCGGAAGCTCGGGACAGAGGGGCGGAAGCTCGGGACAGAGGGGCGGAAGCTCGGGACAGAGGGGCAGGGGCTCTGGCGCCTCTGGGCTGAGGGCGGGAGACTCCGGCAGCAGCGCCGGACAGGCGGGACCACCTGCAGGGAGGAGACAGAGAGACAGCCTGGTGCGTGGGGCTGCCACAGGAACCACCAGGCTGGGGAGACCTTCATGAGGCTTGGTGTTAGGAGGCACCTGAAGGACCGGGCTGTGGGGGAGCACTGGAGCTCTGGTGCGCAACCTTGGCACCACTTCCCCAGGCTGGACAACTACTCTAGCCCGGACCCTCCAGAGTGCAGGCACAGGTTGAACCGGGCTGTGGGTAAGCACGGGAGATCAATTGCTTACTACGCGCACCTCTCCCTTAGGCTCCACTCCCACATTTGCCCAGCACGAGCGGAGCGCAGGCAGAGGACACACTGCACCCTCCCAGCTCCTCGGAGACACAGCACGCAGAGCCGGCGCAGGATACCCTGGACCAAAACTGCGCACCGGCCACCAGACACGCTGAGCAGGCACCATACGCCCTGGCTCAATGCCCACACTCGCATGGCACTTTCGGGGGGCTGCCCTATAGCGCACCGGGCTATGGGCACGTATTGGCGACACCGTGCGCTTAACCGCATAACACGGTGCCTGACCAGTAATGTGCTGCTTATAATAAGCACGAGGAGTGAGCTCAGGTCTGCTACCTGGCTTAGCCCCACACCTCGTCTGCCTCCCACACCTCGCGTGCCCCCCCCCAAATGTTTTTGGGGCTGCCTCTCGTACCTGTCGCGCTGCCGTGCTGGCCTCGCCAACCTCATTCTCCTGTAACCTTCCTCGCACTGCTCCATCGAATCCCAGGCGGGCTCCGGCACTCTCCCTGGGTCGACCGCCTACCTGTCTATCTCCTCCCAAGTTGTGTAGTCCTGTGATACTGGCCGCTGTTGTTGCTGCTGCTGTTGCTGTCGTCGCTGTCTTTTACCACGCCGTTTGGTCCTTGGTTGGTGGGTGATTCTGTCACGATCTTCCTTGTCGCCTCTCCTCTTCATCTGAAGAGGAGAGGCGAGAAGGATCAGAGGACTAAAATGCGGCGTGGTATATGTTCATGTTGAATGTTTAATTAAAGAAAGAACTGAATACAAAAACAATAAACAAATAAAGACCGTGAAGCTATCATAAGGACTGTGCTGACACAAGCAACTAACATAGACAATCACCCACAAACAAACAGTGCAACCCAGGCTACCTAAGTATGATTCTCAATCAGAGACAACTAATGACACCTGCCTCTGATTGAGAACCATACTAGGCCGAAACATAGAAATCCCAAATCAAAGAAAATCAAACATAGACTGCCCAACCAACTCACGCCCTGACCATACTAAATAAATACAAAACAAAGGAAAATAAAGGTCAGAACGTGACAATGATTTATAATTCAAAACAATACGTGATTTATAATTCAGATTAATGACCTCAATGACTTGTTATGAGTCATATTGAATCTATTTAACAAAACTGAATCTGATTTTAGAGAGATTCCCTTGGCAATGCTGTATCCATTGCCGCCCCCTCACTGACTTAAAGAGGTATATAGAAGCAAGTTTTGTGTGTAAATGTAATGTTAAGTCAAGTCTCCCATATTCCTCCACAGTCTTCAAAACCAGAGGCCTTCCCCCACTCACACAGACTCCAGACCCAACAGGCAACCAACCGGCCCTATTTACAGGTGAGCCTTTACTCACAGGTGACCCTTGACCTGCGGAGCATTTGAGCACCTGCAGACCCACTCTTTCAATCCTGTATATTTCTGTCTGTGCTATGCCCTCCCCTTTCACTCCACCAAAACTCATTACCCAAGCTAGGACCTGCTACTGGAGGGCACTGGAGTACACGGAATATATGGAGCAACTACCTCGTAACCACTCCCAAGGGGTAAAATCATGGTGCTGCTCACTGTCAGACCTGGATGTGTTTAAGAACACAGAGTAGTAGTCTAGTCAGCTTGAATCCAGTTGTGCATAAGCATGATACTGTATTTGCATCCAAGTGCTTGTTATGGCAGGTGCTTGGACCTATATTTAGCCTGTGTCTCTATGCGTCAAGACCAAGTTGGCCGCTACTGCAGCAGCCTGTGTCTCTATGCGTCATGACCAAGTTGGCCGCTACTGCAGCAGCCTGTGTCTCTATGCGTCATGACCAAGTTGGCCGCTACTGCAGCAGCCTGTGTCTCTATGCGTCAAGACAAGTTGGCCGCTCCTGCAGCAGCCTGTGTCTCTATGCATCATGACCAAGTTGGCAGCTACTGCAGCTGCCTGTGTCTCAATGTGTCCTGACCAAGTTGGCCGCTACTGCAGCAGCCTGTGTCTCTATGCGTCAAGACCAAGTTGGCCGCTCCTGCAGCAGCCTGTGTCTCTATGCATCATGACCAAGTTGGCAGCTACTGCAGCTGCCTGTGTCTCAATGTGTCCTGACCAAGTTGGCCGCTACTGCAGCAGCCTGTGTCTCAATGCGTCATGACCAAGTTGGCAGCTACTGCAGCAGCCTGTGTCTCCATGCGTCATGACCAATTTGGCAGCTACTGCAGCAGCCTGTGTCTCAATGCGTCATGACCAAGTTGGCAGCTACTGCAGCAGCCTGTGTCTCAATGCGTCATGACCAAGTTGGCAGCTACTGCAGCAGCCTGTGTCTCAATGCGTCATGACCAAGTTGGCAGCTACTACAGCAGCCTGTGTCTCAATGCGTCATGACCAAGTTGGCAGCTACTGCAGCAGCCTGTGTCTCTATGCATCGTGACCAAGTTGGCAGCTACTGCAGCAGCCTGTGTCTCAATGCGTCATGACCAAGTTGGCCGCTACTGCAGCAGCCTGTGTCTCCATGCGTCATGACCAAGTTGGCAGCTCCTGCAGCAGCCTGTGTCTCTATGCGTCATGACCAAGTTGGCCGCTACTGCAGCAGCCTGTGTCTCTATGCGTCATGACCAAGTTGGCCGCTCCTGCAGCAGCCTGTGTCTCTATGCGTCATGACCAAGTTGGCAGCTCCTGCAGCAGCCTGTGTCTCTATGCGTCATGACCAAGTTGGCCGCTACTGCAGCAGCCTGTGTCTCTATGCGTCATGACCAAGTTGGCCGCTCCTGCAGCAGCCTGTGTCTCTATGCGTCATGACCAAGTTGGCCGCTCCTGCAGCAGCCTGTGTCTCTATGCGTCATGACCAAGTTGGCCGCTACTGCAGCAGCCTGTGTCTCTATGCGTCATGACCAATTTGGTAGCTACTGCAGCAGCCTGTGTCTCAATGCGTCATGACCAAGTTGGCCGCTCCTGCAGCAGCCTGTGTCTCTATGCATCATGACCAAGTTGGCAGCTACTGCAGCAGCCTGTGTCTCAATGCGTCATGACCAAGTTGGCCGCTACTGCAGCAGCCTGTGTCTCAATGCATCATGACCAGGTTAGCAGCTACTACAGCAGCCTGTGTCTCAATGCGTCATGACCAAGTTGGCAGCTACTGCAGCAGCCTGTGTCTCTATGCATCGTGACCAAGTTGGCAGCTACTGCAGCAGCCTGTGTCTCAATGCGTCATGACCAAGTTGGCCGCTACTGCAGCAGCCTGTGTCTCCATGCGTCATGACCAATTTGGTAGCTACTGCAGCAGCCTGTGTCTCAATGCGTCATGACCAAGTTGGCCGCTACTGCAGGAGCCTGTGTCTCAATGCGTCATGACCAAGTTGGCAGCTACTGCAGCAGCCTGTGTCTCAATGCGTCATGACCAAGTTGGCCGCTACTGCAGGAGCCTGTGTCTCAATGCGTCATGACCAAGTTGGCAGCTACTGCAGCAGCCTGTGTCTCAATGCGTCATGACCAAGTTGGCAGCTACTGCAGCAGCCTGTGTCTCAATGCGTCATGACCAAGTTGGCAGCTCCTGCAGCAGCCTGTGTCTCTATGCGTCATGACCAAGTTGGCCGCTACTGCAGCAGCCTGTGTCTCTATGCGTCATGACCAAGTTGGCCGCTCCTGCAGCAGCCTGTGTCTCTATGCGTCATGACCAAGTTGGCCGCTCCTGCAGCAGCCTGTGTCTCTATGCGTCATGACCAAGTTGGCCGCTACTGCAGCAGCCTGTGTCTCTATGCGTCATGACCAATTTGGTAGCTACTGCAGCAGCCTGTGTCTCAATGCGTCATGACCAAGTTGGCCGCTCCTGCAGCAGCCTGTGTCTCTATGCATCATGACCAAGTTGGCAGCTACTGCAGCAGCCTGTGTCTCAATGCGTCATGACCAAGTTGGCCGCTACTGCAGCAGCCTGTGTCTCAATGCATCATGACCAAGTTAGCAGCTACTACAGCAGCCTGTGTCTCAATGCATCATGACCAAGTTGGCAGCTACTGCAGCAGCCTGTGTCTCTATGCATCGTGACCAAGTTGGCAGCTACTGCAGCAGCCTGTGTCTCAATGCGTCATGACCAAGTTGGCCGCTACTGCAGCAGCCTGTGTCTCCATGCGTCATGACCAATTTGGTAGCTACTGCAGCAGCCTGTGTCTCAATGCGTCATGACCAAGTTGGCCGCTACTGCAGGAGCCTGTGTCTCAATGCGTCATGACCAAGTTGGCAGCTACTGCAGCAGCCTGTGTCTCAATGCGTCATGACCAAGTTGGCCGCTACTGCAGGAGCCTGTGTCTCAATGCGTCATGACCAAGTTGGCAGCTACTGCAGCAGCCTGTGTCTCAATGCGTCATGACCAAGTTGGCAGCTACTGCAGCAGCCTGTGTCTCAATGCGTCATGACCAAGTTGGCAGCTCCTGCAGCAGCCTGTGTCTCTATGCGTCATGACCAAGTTGGCCGCTACTGCAGCAGCCTGTGTCTCTATGCGTCATGACCAAGTTGGCCGCTCCTGCAGCAGCCTGTGTCTCTATGCGTCATGACCAAGTTGGCCGCTCCTGCAGCAGCCTGTGTCTCTATGCGTCATGACCAAGTTGGCCGCTACTGCAGCAGCCTGTGTCTCTATGCGTCATGACCAATTTGGTAGCTACTGCAGCAGCCTGTGTCTCAATGCGTCATGACCAAGTTGGCCGCTCCTGCAGCAGCCTGTGTCTCTATGCATCATGACCAAGTTGGCAGCTACTGCAGCAGCCTGTGTCTCAATGCGTCATGACCAAGTTGGCCGCTACTGCAGCAGCCTGTGTCTCAATGCATCATGACCAAGTTAGCAGCTACTACAGCAGCCTGTGTCTCAATGCGTCATGACCAAGTTGGCAGCTACTGCAGCAGCCTGTGTCTCTATGCATCGTGACCAAGTTGGCAGCTACTGCAGCAGCCTGTGTCTCAATGCGTCATGACCAAGTTGGCCGCTACTGCAGCAGCCTGTGTCTCCATGCGTCATGACCAATTTGGTAGCTACTGCAGCAGCCTGTGTCTCAATGCGTCATGACCAAGTTGGCCGCTACTGCAGGAGCCTGTGTCTCAATGCGTCATGACCAAGTTGGCAGCTACTGCAGCAGCCTGTGTCTCAATGCGTCATGACCAAGTTGGCCGCTACTGCAGGAGCCTGTGTCTCAATGCGTCATGACCAAGTTGGCAGCTACTGCAGCAGCCTGTGTCTCAATGCGTCATGACCAAGTTGGCAGCTACTGCAGCAGCCTGTGTCTCAATGCGTCATGACCAAGTTGGCCGCTACTGCAGCAGCCTGTGTCTCTATGCGTCATGACCAAGTTGGCCGCTACTGCAGCAGCCTGTGCACGTGCGATTAAATATCACCGCTATGTAAAGATTAGGGTGCACTTTTCAACCTGTTGTTTTGGGCTGCTGTGCTTGCTGTAACCAAAGCAAAGGGATATATGACTACCGGTTCCAATTAACAATAACTGTCTATAATAACATCAATGTATTGACATCATTTATACAGGCTGATACAGTCATTACCGTGTAGGAAGTCATTAAATATTTTACCGCCATGCATCATTTTTATGATTTTCTGAATAGACTCATGATCCCTACCCTTGTTGCAGTCTAGGTTAGAGGTCTCCTTTCCCCATCATTAGCTTGGCTATGCCTGCAAGGCAGCCAGTGACACATGTAAACCTGCTCCTACAGCAAGCAGGATGTCAGCTAGAGAAAGGCCTGCTCCAGTTCAGCTCCCCCACAGCAGCAGATAGTGCTGACGCGGTCTGTCAGGGCCCAGTCTCCGATGTTTTGTCCCCGACTCACTCTCACCCTGCTCAGTAATTCCACCCTCAACCCTGGGGGTCCTGGTTACCTGAGCCACCACATTTAAAATGGCCAGAGCAGATCTCTCCCTCTATCCCTCCCTTTATTTTTGCTCCAACTCCCTCTCCCGTCTCCAAACCTTGGCCATAGAGTATGTGACCACATAGTCTCTTCCCACAGCTGCTGTAATTCTGACACCGCTGGGGTTAGAGCGCCATGAGTCTGGCAAGCAAGACTAGTTACGACGATACAATATGTTATTGCACTTTTACTGTTTTCATCTGCATGTTTTAAAAAAACGTCCTTTATTTGAACCTTTTTCTCTCTCCTGTAGAAGTTTAACTCGGAGGGGACCTTGCCCCATCTGGAGCCCCCAGTGATACAGGTGGTTGTCAGCAATGCCAAACTCCACCACCAGCAGTCCGATAGCATCCTGCCCCACATCGTCAACAAGGGGGTGCAGAGCAACTACCAGACACACCAGGTGAGGCTACATTTCACACCGTGTCACACTATACTGTTGGCCTCCAACAGTAGATCACTTGACTCCAGTTGTCAATTGTAAATGCACATGTAAATAATAAGTCCTTGATAGTTTATGCATCTTCAGATGAACCCTCTGAGCCCCAGGGGGAACAGCTCATAACAACAGAGCAAATGACATGGCATCAAACACATGGAAACCATGTGTTTTATGTATTTGATACCATTCCACTGGTAACGCTCCAGCCGTTACCACGAGACCGTTCTCCCCAATTAAGGTGCCACCAGCCCCCTGTGCTCTGAGCTGTATCTGACATGTATCACTCCCAGCTATGTAAAAGGAAGTGAGACCTGTTTCATCAGCGTTAGGCTAAGTGATAGTACCAAAGTGTTGTGAGAACAGATCAGCTGACCTCTTCTGTCCTTTTGTGCTTGGCAGGATGAGAGATCAAAGCCGTCCTCCCAGTTCCCCTTGCGGTTCGGCTCCTCCGTGGAGAACCTGTCTGACTCCATCACCACCAAGGGCCTCAGCAACAAGCTGGAGGAGAAGAAGCTTTATGAGGGACAGAGGCTGCCCATGTCTCCCACAGAGGCACTGAGGCACTTCCAGGGGCGTCTGACAGAGTTTGAGCAGGAGGAGATCATGGACTACTCAGAGATCTGGTTCCTGGGTCTGGAGACCAAGAAGTTTGAGGGCTCTCACGGGATTCCCCAGAACGCAGGCTACGACGACGAGCACGGCAGCTACAACAAGGTAACATTTCGACAAAGATTTGAATACATGTTTCTCATAAGCATTAGTTTATTTTCTGATTGTGTTTAGCTTTTTATGTATTGATGTGTATATTGATGTGTACAGTATATTGATGTGTTTGATGTCTATTGATGTATATACATGGCCCATGTGTGAAAGAGACCTTGGTCTCAGCATGACTCCCTGTCAAAATAAAGGAAAAAATAAAAAAATTATAAATATTATTGTGGTTCATTAAGGTAAGAAGTAGGAGTGTTTTTGTTTATTTGCAAGACATTATGCTGTGAGCTCTCTCTCAACTTCAAGGTAAACTTCTTTGAAATGACGTTAAGGCACAAGAATAGCAGTCCAATGCACTGTGAGGATTGTTTAGACTCATGACCAGAACTAGTGTTTGGCACTGGAAGTAGTAGGGAAAATGTTCCTTATGTAGTCATTACAAACAACCATCATTAAAGGATGTCATTGTACTGTATCATGAACTACTAATTAAGTACATACAATGAAGCTCTTGTATTTAAAAAATATTGTCCAACACACCATACACACACACACAGTACACCTAAAACATCCTATTGAATGTTCTGTCTGTCCCGTATCCAGGTTCTACACGACCACATTGGCTTCCGCTTTGAGGTGTTGGAGGTAATCGGGAAGGGATCCTTTGGACAGGTCCTGAAATGTCTGGACCACAAGACCCAAGAACTGGTTGCCATCAAGGTCATTCGCAACAAGAAAAGGTAGAAACAAAACATTTGGCTTTTGAATGTGCATCCAGTGCTCAAAGACTCTGAAACTGACCTTCTTGTGTGAGGTCATTAAACATGGACCTCTTCGTGACCTTTTCACGGGGAGGTCCAAAGGGGTCTCCTTGCTATTGCTTTATGAGCCCTCTCTCAGGTGATCCAAAGCTCTGTGTGTCAATGGAACTCCCCGTTCTCCTCTTTGACTTTAATTGATGCAGATGTCATCAGTGCTTACTGCCCTTCAATAATGCAGAAAACAAAATAGGCGCTGAACAGCCTTAGGGCTGCCTTGGTCTCGCCACCGTGGCCAAGTCTTGAACAAAGCCCTCTCTCAAAAGTCTTGTTTCTCTTGGGAGAGGAGAGGAGCTTTTCCCTTCTTTACAGCTGTCATCATTTCTCTCGTCAAAGGACATTAAAACTGGAATTGAAAAATATTGGCTAAAAGATTTTCCATGGTCACTGCAAAACTAAAGCTTGTCAGTCAACATCTGTCACTGTGATTCATATATTATTTTTGTTGGACTTTCATACGGTTTTGAATGGTTAAATCCAGAATGGAGATATGACCTGACTAACTCTTATTGGACTTCAGGTTCCACCACCAGGCCCTAGTGGAACTGAAGATCCTGGATGCCGTGAGGAGGAAAGACAGGGAAAAGTGCCACAACGTCATCCATATGAAAGAATACTTCTACTTCCGCAACCATCTCTGCATCTCCTTCGAGCTGCTAGGGTGAGTGTAGTGTGTGTAACACTATTACAAGACAATTACAATTAGGCTGTGATTAAAGCGATCACACACACACCAGGGCTGAGGTCAATTCAAAATTGAAGGCAGTCTATTCACAAAATAAACTTGAAATGCAATTCAACATTTGAATAAAGCGGCATCTATTTGCAATGACTTATCAATAAACGGAGAAGTAGAAGATATTTATTTCAAATGTTTCCATTTTTTAATTTGAAATTAAAATCACTTCTTGAACTGACCCCAGCCCTGACACACACACATGCGCAAATACGATCAAAATAGTCCCGGTAGAAGATAAATTAAATCTTGAATAATGAATGTGTTACTCAAAGGTATTCAAGGTTGGGCACCTCTCCCAGGGCACAACAACAAGACTTAAGCCCTGAACTCCCCTATCACATACACAGCTCGCTTATCACTAGTCACTCCATGTGCTGCACTACATGAGCAAAGTGAGCTTCCCACCTAGAACAATCTGCCTCAAACAACCTTGCCTTAGGTTTCCTCGGAGACAAGATAGTCTTCTGGGTCATTCCACCAATTTAATACCTTTTTAAGTAGTGTAATTATTTCAAAATGAATAGTGTAACCATATAAAAACAAGATGCTACGAACTTCGTCCTCCTCTTCTGAGGGGGAGAAGCCAGAAGGATCGGAGGACCAAAACGCAGCGTGGTAAGTGTCCATAATGTTTATTTTAAAACATAAACTGAACACTACGAAATACAAAACAATAAATGTGAAATGAACGAAACAATCCCATGTGGCGACAAACACTGACACGGAAGACAAACACCCACAACCCAAAACTGAAAACCAGGCTACCTAAGTTTGATTCTCAATCAGGGACAACAATTGACAGCTGCCTCTGATTGAGAACCATACTAGGCCGAACTCAAAAACCAACATAGAAAAACAAACATAGACTGCCCACCCCAACTCACGCCCTGACCATACTAAAACAAAGACAAAAACGAAAGAGCTAAGGTCAGAATGTGACACAAGAGTTCAGTTCACGTAACAGGGTTGACCTTAAAATGAGAGGTTTTTATTTGACCTTAAAATGAATCACTAAATCACATCAAATAAATAATAATCTTCAGAATTTACATTGGCAAAGCAACAAAATAACGAGGGCTTTATAATGATGGTGAAAACTTGTAGAAATGTTGGGGTTAAGTGGGTGGTTTAAAATCTTCCTAGAGGTCACAGAGGGACATGTCAAAATGCAGAATTTTGGCACTTTAGCAAGCCTTTATTCATATAAAAAAACAGATGTATTGAATTTTCTATGTGGTCTATATTTAAGGGCACTTCATTTAATATATCAGGCTTTTAAAATTCAATATTTGTGCACAATTTCAACCTAAAATATCAAAGGGACTAATTTAGTGGAACAACCCTTCTATACCAGTCTGGCTGACCTTTAGTAAACGTCGTAGACTGCCACCTTGCCCTGTCTAGCGTTACCGTCACCCAACCCCTTAGTTAATGCCTTGATTAGGGCCCTATCTCTATCCTCTGCCTGCTCGGGGTGTGAAGACTCCGGTTACACAGACCAGAGAGGTTTGTGCTTCCCATAAGTACTGAAAAATAACAGGAATATCTCTCTTCTTAAGTCTCTCTTCTTAATGTTAAGACATTCTAGAATGTTCAGTGATCTGATATAGCATGTTCACTTCCGTTTCTATATCTGATTACTAAACTGCACGGTCCTGCTAGATTCAACAGAGCCATGGCATGAAGAAAAAAAACACTGAAGTGCTGCCCTCTAGAGGACTAATAAACTGTAACGTTTGAGGCCACGTGCAAGTATGGGAAAATAAGAAAGAAGAGAGAACTGAGACTAGTGGCAGAAAGCTGTGTTTATCATTCTACCAGGTCTTTAAATGATTGTGTCTTTGCGTCTTCTTATAGAGTCAACCTTTATGAACTGATTAAGAAGAACAACTTCCAGGGCTTCAGTCTGGCCCTGATTCGTCGTTTCACCCACTCCCTGCTCAAGTGCCTGCAGATGCTGCATAAGGAGAAGATCATTCACTGTGACCTCAAACCGGTAAGGTCCCTCAGACATACTGTATCGGCTCTGCATAGAGTAATAACACAAATAATATTTGGCTGATGAGTCAGACATGCTAATGCACAGTACCAGTGCTCTATAAAGAAAATGAATTGGGCTGCACTTTGATTGTTTACTTGGAAAATGATCGTTGCTTCTCTTTTTCACAAAAGGAGAACATCCTTCTGTCACAGAAAGGACAAGGAAATATCAAGGTGGTGGACTTTGGGTCCAGCTGTTATGAGCAGCAGAGAGGTGAGTGTCTCACCTGATTGAAATACCTGTTACACTTGGTATACGTCTGATATTTAAAGCTCCAAAGCCACTGCACTCATATACCGTAGGCAAATTTGAACATAAACACTGTTCTCTCCCTCTTCTTCTCCTTGCCTACCATTGTAGTTTACACCTACATCCAGAGTCGTTTCTACCGCTCCCCAGAGGTGATTCTGGGCCACCCCTACAGCATGGCCATCGACATGTGGAGCCTGGGCTGCATCATGGCTGAGCTCTACACCGGCTTCCCGCTCTTCCCTGGGGAGAGCGAGGTGGAGCAGATCGCCTGCATCATGGAGGTACACAACCAGCCACCTGCAGACACACAGTTTTTAGCAATCCATTTATCCATCACCATTCAAGAACCTTCTGTTATTTTATTTCTTAGGTATTCGGTATGCCTCCCACTGATTTTGTGCAGACAGCATCCAGGAAAAGATTGTTTTTCGGTAAGAACTTTCTGTGGTTTGTACAGTAAAAATGTGTTTCTTTAGCTCGGATATATAAGGTAGGCTGCGGCGTTTAGATAGGCGGCCTAATTCTGATATTTTTTCCACTAATTGGTCTTTTGACAAATCACATCAGATCTTTTCAAATCTGAACCCAATTAGTGAGAAGAAAAATCAGAATTGGGCTTCCTGTTTAAACGTAGCCGTATAGACAATGCAAGCAATAAAACATTTTAACAAAGGATTATGTCTAGGATTAATTTGATGAATCTCTGAATTGTGTTTGAAGCATGAGGTTTGGTAAGTCTCTAACTGGCGTGTTTGATGACTTGTTGCAGACTCTAAAGGAAACCCCAGAAACATCACAAACAGCAAAGGGAAGAAGAGGCGACCCAATTCCAAAGACCTGGCCAGTGTGCTGAAAACCAATGATCCTCTGTTCCTGGACTTCCTTCGACGCTGCCTCATGTATGTCAACACCAACACACTAGAAATCTAGCACTCAGCACAGGCTTATTACGCTATGGTGACACCGTCGTGAATAGCAGTGTTACTGTTGTCATGAGATTTCTGGTAGTTTGTTCCATCTTCTCTACCCACACTCACTGTGTATTCCTGTGCTATCTAGGTGGGATCCAACCAAGCGTATGACACCAGATGAGGCGATGCAGCATGAGTGGATCCAGGAGGCCCATCTCAACAAACTCAGGCCCAAAACACGACCCATGATGAGGAAGCCCAGTGAAAGCATGAGCGGCACAGAAAACAACTACAAGGCCACTTACCGCAAAGTAGTCACTAACAGGACAGGTAAGACCAGGCCTCTCGCTTGCTTTTTTCTCTAAAAGCAATCTTCACAATGTGTCAGATCAATTTATGGATTAAACCACATCATTTTGTATGTGTGAAACACCATGTCCTCCCATTTTACATCACAGCTGAGAAGATCGGGTCCGATAGCAACAACAAGCTGAAGAGGGACCTCTCCGCCAAGGCAGGCGGCAAGATGGTGACCGCTGAGCGACTTTGTCCCATTGGAGCGTCAACAGAGGAGCAGTTGTGTGAGGGCGTGGCCAAGGTCAACAGGGACACCAATCACGAGGCGAGCGTGGAGAGGCCCGTGCACATCATCATCAAGCCTCAGCTAGATGTGGGCACCGGCGGAGAGTGCCAGGAGTCGTCCCAGTGTCTGCCCCCTATCATGTAGCAGCACAGGCAGGCAGCACTAGGCGTTATGGACTTTAACATCCTCAAAGAGGCAAAGTGGATAATGAATACTGTGGTCATGTCTAGGGGATCTCCTGTTTTGTAACATTCCTGTGGTCTATGACACGCATTCAATACGCTTAATAAAGTCCCCTTCGCTCAGGGTTTCCCAAACTCTTAAGAGGAGCACGTTTTTTTTTTTGCCTTAACACTACACAGCTGATTCAGATGACCAAAGCTTGATGATTAGCTGATTAATTGAATAGGCTGTTTAGTGCTAGGGGAAAACAACCAAAACGTGCACCCCTTGGGTTCCCGGGGACCAAGTTTGGGAAACTTTGCATTGTCTACTTGTCATGGAGGAGAGCAAATATTGAGAGTTTGGCAAGCTACCAATCCTGACTGAAACAAAGGTTATTGTTGATGTTCCATTTTACTGTATAAAAGAGGCTCAGAGACAGGATCAGTTGAAGTGACAGATGTGGAATACCCTGGCACGCACGACAGCGTTACACTTTTATGTGTCCCCTTTGTATCCACGACCACAATCCTCAGTCCCACCTAGTGTTACCCTTTGTATCCACGACCACAATCCTCAGTCCCACCTAGTGTTACCCTTTGTATCCACGACCACAATCCCCAGTCCCACCTAGTCCCACCTAGTTACCCTTTGTATCCACGACCACAATCCTCAGTCCCACCTAGTGTTACCCTTTGTATCCACCACAATCCTCAGTCCCACCACAATCCAATCAGTCCCACCTAGTGTTACCCTTTGTATCCACGACCACAATCCTCAGTCCCACCTAGTGTTACCCTTTGTATCCACGACCACAATCCTCAGTCCCACCTAGTGTTACCCTTTGTATCCACGACCACAATCCTCAGTCCCACCTAGTGTTACCCTTTGTATCCACGACCACAATCCTCAGTCCCACCTAGTGTTACCCTTTGTATCCACGACCACAATCCTCAGTCCCACCTAGTGTTACCCTTTGTATCCACAACCACAATCCTCAGTCCCACCTAGTGTTACCCCTTTGTACATTTACTTCTTACAAATGTATTATTTCTATTTTAGGTTCATCTTTTACTACTGTACCTTTTTTTTGCGTAGATATTCCAAACCAAAGCCGCTGTGTTGTGCAATATTTTGCATTGCTTAAACAGCAAACAAACAAAAACGTAGCTTCCTTTTAAATGGTTTTACATTCAACAAAATGGCTATTCGTTTCTGAAGGAGCGTGTGCAATAAAGGCTGAGACATTTTTTGTCACTGCTGATCTTTCAGCTTAGTTGTGCCCTGGAAGACAAAATGTGCTATTCAAACCTTTATGACCGGCATCTTTATTAGATTGAATAATAAATAAGATTAGCTCGATATTACATTATTATCATGGTGATTATGCGGAGGATTGTTTATGTACATTTATCCAGACATAGAGGGTATGTTTGTAATGGCTTGTTTTCCCTGTACATACCTGCTGTGATGGTTAATGTATGTAATGCAGATAAGAATGTATGGAGTATGTTACAGGTTATTGTAAAGTGTAGACAAGGTTTTACTTGTATTGTCTATATATGAAAAAAAGAAACATTTTGTACTCGATTATGTTTGTGTTTGGAATTGTTTTTACTATTAGACAGAGACAATCCTATTAATAGTGTGTGCCTTGCAGTATTAGAATATTTGCACTTTACCTCTGTATTTATCTCACCCACCAGCCGTCTGCTCTCTCTGTTGAGATGCCAGCAATTCGAGTCTGGGGACCAGGTTACCTCTGTATGTACCTGGGATAAAAGACTACGATTCTTCATGTAAAAGAAATCAGATGAGAATGATGTGATTCTTGATATTGCTTGACAGGAAATATTCAGCTCGGGAGTAGAATCATTTTGTGTTATCCCATGGTAGTTTCTATAAGTCAATGTAATGGCAAGGAATAGAACATACACAAAATCGTTGTATTGGTGACATAATATCTTTGTAAGGCCAGAGTACAGTGTTTTGTGAAATGTATGCTGTCATTTCACTTGCATCTGATAAATGAACGAGCTACACAAGCATACAGGGAGAGTCACCATAATCTGTCTGTATCTCAACAGTATATACAACTGAATGAATTGACTGTGACACTTAGTCACACAAATACAGATTGAAGAGTAACAGGGTTGAACAAGAATATAAGTGGAAAAGTGAGTCATTTTTATTGTGAAATAAAATAGTTGCTTCAACTTGTATGCCTCAGTCTTTGATCTTAATTATTCACAACAAATATTAACCAAACTGTAGGTCTTGTATAATTAGAATACTATGCCATGTAAACCCAGTCCATTACATATAATCATATGCTAGTTTACATGCAGAGAAATAACAGTGTAATTGCTGACCAAAGGGCCTGTGCCTCGTGCGTGAGCTTTGCAAAATAAATGTACACATACACCGAACAAAAATGTAAACATAACATGAAATGACTCACTTTCCACTCATATTCCTGTTCAATCCTGTTACTCTTCAATCTTTATTTGTGTGACTAAGTGTCACAGTCCCATGTTTCATGAGCTGAAATAAAAGATCCCAGAAATGTTCCATATGAATAAAAAGCTTATTTCTCTCAAATGTTGTGCATACATGTGTTTACATCCCTGTTAGTGAGCATTTCTCATTTGAATACATCCACCTGACAGGTGTGGAATATAAAGAAGCTGATCAAACAGCATGATCATTACACAGGTGCACCTTGTGCGGGGGACAATAAAAGGCCCCTCTAAAATGTGCAGATTTGTCACACAAAACAATGCCACAGCTGTCTCAAGTTTTGGGCGAGCGTGCAATTAACATGCTGACTGCAGGAATGTCCACCAGGTAATTTACAGTTAATTTAATGTTAATTTCTCTACCATAAACCACCTCCAACTTTGTTTTAGAGAATAAGGCAGTATGTCCAACCAACTGCAGATCACATGTATGGCGTTGTGTGGGCGAGCGGTTTGCTGATGTCAACGTTGTGAACAAAGCGCCCCATGGTGGTGGTGGGGTTATGGTATGGGCAGGCATAAACTATGGACAGCGAACACAATTGCATTTTATCGATGGTCATTTGAATTCACAGAACTACCGTGACGAGTACCTGAGGCCCATTGTGAGGCCTATTTCTTTTAAGGTATCTGTGACCAACAGATACATATCTGTATTCCCAGTCATGTGAAATCCATATATTAGGGCCGAATGAATTTATTTCAATTGACTGATTTCCTTATATGAACTGTAACTCATTACATTAGGCATTGGGGGATGTCTGTATAACTGTATCATGGACTTCCTGTTCGATCAGGTGAGACGGGGTGTGGAGATATATATAGATAATTGGTTTAATTTGTTTTAAAGGATATATACAGATGTTTGAAAGAATCCGGTCAGTGGTAGGGTGGGGGCAGGGGTGTAAATCCCAGATTTCAATGTTAGAGTAGGTAAGAGGTGGAAGCAGATCTGTGTGATGAGTGTTTACTGGAGGAAACGGTGGAGCATGTGTTGATATTTTGTGAACTGCATGATGTAGATAGGGAGAGATTGTGTGAAAGGGTTCAACAGACCGGATGGGGTTGGGGTTTGGGTGGTGTAGTGGGGGGAGGAAAGGAGATGGACGTGGTGTCTAGGGCTCTATTTCCCTTTCTTAGAGGAACAGGACTAATGAAGAGAATGTAATGTAGGTAGGCAGTGACTGGCATCACACTCCAGTACAGTAGATGGCGGTGTATTTCCCTTAAAAGGTGGATGCGATCCGCCAACCAAATCTCAAATAAGAAGAAGATGAATGAGATCCACACTTTAGTCCAGTTGGTGGCTGTAATTCACTTTATAGTTGGTTGCCAACCTCCATATAAAATCAACAGAAGAAGAACGAACGAGGCGAGAATAATCAAATAACTATCTAGGTTTCCCTTTTTATCTATGGATGAATTGTCGGAGTAGAGAACACACGATTTTGTTTTAATCAAAATAGGTCAAAATCATTCAAAGATCCAGCAACAACAAAAAAGACCTTATCCATTTCAGGTAAAATAACCCAATGTTTATCTCCCAGGACAAATTAGCTAACAGCAGCATGCTAGCTAAACGTCCATGAAAGTTATGTTCATATGTGTTTTGACCTCCCCAAATGAATATAGTTCCCAGTTGGTTTTGCTATGTTCACCTGGGTGTCATGAATGTGACACCCATGAGACAGCCTATAGGGAGGAGGTCAGAGAACTGGCAATGTGGTGCCAGGACAACAACGTCTCCCTCAATGTGAGCAAGACAAAGGAGCTGATTGTGGACTACAGGAAAAGGGGGCTGAACAGGGCCCCTATTAACATCAACAGGGCTGTAGTGGAGCGGGTCGAGAGTTTTAAGTTTCTTGGTGTCCACATCACCAATGATCTATCATGGTCCAAACACACCAAGACAGTCGTGAAGAGGGCACAACAAAACCTTTTCCCCCTCAGGAGACTGAAAAGATTTGGCATGGGTCCCCAGATCCTCAAAAAGTTCTACAGTTGCAACCTCGAGAGCATCCTGACCGGTTGCATCACCACCTGGTATGGCAACTGCTCGGCATCTGACTGTAAGGCACAACAGACGGTTGTGCGTACGGACCAGTACATCACTGGGCCAAGCTTCCTGCCATCCAGGACCTATATAATAGGCTGTGTCAGAGGAAAGCAAATAGAATTGTCAGAGACTCCAGCCATCCAAGTTATAGACTGTTCACTCTGCTCCCGCACGGCAAGCGGTACAAGAGCGCCAAGTCTAGGACCAAAAGGCTCCTAGACAGCTTCTACCCCCAAGCCATAAGACTGAAGAACAATTAATCAAATGGCCACCCGGACTATTTACATTGACCCCTCCAATTAGCTGTTACACTGCTGCTACTCACGGTTAATTATCTATGTATAGTCACTTCACCCCTACCTACAGGTACAAATGACCTCTAACCTGTACCCCTGCACAAAGCCTGCGGTACCAGTACCCCCTGTATATAGCCACGTTATTGTTATGTTATTGTGTTACATTATATAATTATTTTTTACTTTAGTTTATTTGGTAAATATTTTCTTCTTGAACTGCAAATTTGGTTAAGGGCTTGTATGTAAGTAAGCATTTCATGGTAAGGTCTACACTTGTTGTATTCTGCACTTGTGACAAATAAAGTTTGATTTGATTTAAAGTATTTTTACTTAAGTACTTTACACTACTGCAACATGGAACTCTATTCAACATCAAGTAAGTCATGCAAGCAGTAAGTCAGATAAAAATAGACCTTATGGAACAGCGGAGACTGTGCAGCGACACACACATACACAGACGCACATACACATACACACATACACATGGATTTTGTGTTTGAGAGTAGTGGCCTGAGCGCACATACTTATAGGAAAATTCCACCCCAAAACTATATTTTGATATTCGTTTCATTAGTCTATTGTTGACATAGTCCCAGAATGTTTTGATTGTTATCCATCAAGATATGTAACTTTCAAAATACAGAAATATTAAATGTAACATTTTAATTGTTGGCAGCAGCTAATGGGGATTCATAATAAATACAACAGGCAATGGGTCCCAAAGGGCACGAGTTTTGACCTGAGCCCTGGTCAGCTGGAAAGATGGCTTTTCATAAATATGTCATGGTAAGTAATGGAATGCAAGTTTATGTCTGTGTGGGGTCAGTGACTTGAGGGGGAGAAAGAACCAGTGTAGGAAACAACAGGCTAGTAGCAGTCCAAGAGCCTCAGGTACACCTGTTTGACCTAGCTGTGATACTGTAAGCCTTCTTATGTTACTTTTCTGAGTCAATTCAGATATCATTAAATGTCCTGTTTATTATTTGTTTTATATTAAGAAACACCATTAATTTCCGTCTCTAGTTCAGTAAAATAAATCGCTTTGTTCCGGTCACAAGATAATCCAGATAAATGCGGTAAACAGCGCCACACTTAGGCAGAAAACGGAATGTTCTATGCTCAGCCAGGCCCATCGTTTCAATGAAACACAATTAAATTATATCTCTATTTTAACTAATTTAAGTAGTTTTTTCGTGATCACAAGAAAATTCCATTAATTCCGGTAAAGAATCCCAAAAGTCAGACAGACAAATCTGATTGTTCTATCATAAAGTGAGAACAATTAGTTTCCCTGGCTCATATGGCTTCTACTTAGAAATACTATATGAGTAAATTAATAATTCCATTTACTGCTATAAAACGGTCTAAAAGTTAATCACGTAATTTACACAGACGCGCCGCGGACTTTATTGGGAAAAGGCGTTCCATGGTCTGTTTTGTCAACGGGCACAATGTATTGTAAGACTTGTGGTAACCAGATGATTCCAATAATTTAGGTAGCCTAGTAAGCGATGCCCGGGGACTCGTTGTTTCCCTGTTTACTAGTCAAAATATATTTTACTTAATAAATCAAAGATGAATTTAACTGCAACACACTGGTCTCAAATATATTAGCAAAACTAGGCTACACAGAACCATGGCGGACCCACTGTAAAATGAGAGGCTTTTCATCATATTAAAACGTGTACCAGTCCGTAGACTTAGACTTGTGTCCATTCGGTATTTGTTGTGGAATTTTTAGATAATACTTGTTAGATATTGCTGTACTGTCGGACATAGAAGCACAAGCATTTCGCTACATCCGCAATAACATCTGCTAAACACGTATATGTGACCAATACGATTTGATTTGATTTGAACGTGCCTAGCCCTGCCCACTGGGGCGTGGCTTACGGAACGCTCGTGTTGATTCCACCGGATCAAGTTATATCATCATCACACCGGTTTGGTCACCTTAATAACACAGAAGAACACTGCACTGCAAGAGCAAAAATATGTTATAACATCAGTAAGAATGCCCGATGATCAATATTTTTTATTTAATGTATTAATATTACACCATATTTGACGACAGGCTAATTTCCATATCATTATGAATTGGAATACTAGTAATTTAATAGGATCACTATGATATTTTCCATCTTCAGCCCCTGGCTGGCTGGTAACGTTTCAAAACAGTGATTACATTATAGCAAATGACCGGCAGTTACATTGTCAACACGTTAATTATACAATGTTCAAACAAACATAAAACAAGGTACCTGTAAAAACAATATACATACCTACATGCAGAAATCTATTAACTCCACGAAAAACGCAGAATATAATTTTTCGGTTGATTTGCTTTTGACCGGTCTGTCATACCGTAGCAAGAAACATGGCGGCTGCTGTGCTCGTTAGCCGTCCTGCGAGTGTCCTTCCCAGGTTTTCTAGTGAGTAACACCTAAACATGCCATTTTATATTATAGAAATGCACTGGTAGCTGCACTGTTGAGAGAAAGTGAGAACAATAATGTTTATCCTGAACACATAATTGATTTTAAGCGACATTGCAACCATCTGTGACCCTGTTTGAGCTGTGACCTAGCTAAGTTAGCTAGGTAACTAACAGGAGCCGGTTAGCTATCTAACTCTTGCCGACGAATACGACTAATTAGGTAGCGATCTGGTTTCTAGCACCATGTCATATTTAAACCAGTAAAAGGCTATGCTCCTGACAGTCCTGTATATCCATTTTGGCAGTCAAGACCAATTGATAAAGTTATTTGAGTCACTTTCACTGGATTAACACCACGGCCAAACAGTTAGCTAGTTATATCTCCCAATTTCCCCATTTAGTTAGCCAACTAGCTAACGTTACCTAGCTAGTTAGTCTAGACAGACCCGAGGTTGTCAATATGCATGCCAGGTTATGTCTGCTGTTTACTGTGGTACCTATTTAGTGGACCTTCGTTGTATCCCAGTGACCAATACTAAGGTTAGTTAAAAGTAGCTTTGGGACACAACATCGGGAGTCTGTCTATTGGTTGGGCTCCCTGAGCTGTGTATCATATTCCTGTTGAGTTAGACAGCGGGCTGCCATTAAACCATGCATTTGACTTCTTACCACAAAATCTACATAGCAGGAATATGGTGCATTTTGGACAAAAGTTGGATTCAGACTTTTATTTGATAGCGAAGGTCACATTTCACTTTACATCTGGTAAATAGAGTTCCTAGAGATTATACATATGCCTTTGTTGACAGGATTTTTTTGGGGGGTGTAGCCGGCTATATTCTGGTAGGGTTGTTTTCTGTCACCACCCACCAGAAGGATTCACAACTCAGGGAGTCCAACAGACTCCTGATGTTGTGTCCTAAAAGTAGTTAAAATATCTGTTTGTGGCCTCCTGAGAAGCGCAGCGGTCTAAAGCACTACATCACAGTGCTTGAGGCTACAAATCCTGGTTCAATCCCAGGCTGTGTGACAGCCCAGCATCGTCCAGGTTAGGGGAGGGTTTGAGCGGCCGGGATTTCCTTGTCTCATCGCGCTCAAGAGACTCCTTATGGTGGGCAAGCTGACTTCGGTCGCCAGCTGGATGGTGTTTCCTCTGACACATTGGTGCGGCTGGCTTCTGGGTAAAGCGAGCAGTGTGTCAAGAAGCAGCACGGCTTGGCAGGGTCGTGTTTCGGAGAACGCATGTCTCTTGACCTTCGCCTCTTCCGAGTCCGTAGGGGAGTTGCAGCGATGGGACAAGACAAACTACCAATTGGATATGACAATTTTTTTGGGGGGAAAAGGGGTCATTTAAAAAAAATAAGAAATGTTTGTGATCCCATGCAACACTGCTAACTAGGCCTATGTTTTTGGTTGGTTGACAATTTCTGATTTGGGCAATTTGACTACAGCGTCCTCTGCACTGCTCCCTCTGCAGGTTCCTGCTCCCCTGGGGTGCTGTCAGCCATCCCTTTGACAGTCCAGCAGAGGAAGGTCCACCATGCTGTCATCCCCAGAGGGAAAGGGGGGCGCTCCTCCTCCAGTGGGGTAGCAGCCACAGTCTTCGGAGCCACCGGCTTCCTGGCAGATATGTTGTCAACCGCCTGGGTAAGTTTCACCATCATCTGTCCCAAAGGCTTCACATGATAACCTTTCAAATGACATAGCAGCTCCTTGGTCTTCTTTTACTTATGTCTTATGTTTCTGTGATTGTGAGGGATGCCTTCATTTGTTTGGTAATGTGCTAATCCTTTGTGGATACACTGTAGTGACTGCATACAAGGGTTTCCTATGGAGCAGTTATATGTTTGTTGACCTGTCTGGTTTTGCAGGTCGTATGGGTTCTCAGATTGTGATTCCTCACCGGTGTGACCAGTATGACCTCATGTACCTCAGGCCCATGGGGGATCTCGGCCAGATCATCTTTATGGTGAGAGAAATGCTATTTATCAGGTGTGACGTCTCAAACCATTTCATTTTGAAATCCCTTCATCTCGTCATCTCTTAGCTTAGTGTTTTTTTTTCTCATGCCAAGTTATGCCACGCCTCATGTTCCCCTTCATCTTACTTTATTTCAGGAGTGGGATGCCAGGAACAAGGATTCTATCAGAGAGGCGTTGGTGCACTCCAATGTGGTTATCAACTTGGTGGGACGAGAGTGGGAGACGAAGTATGGCCCAACTGACTAAGCACTTATTTTACAGCTTTTTGGAAAATGTTTAATGTACTTGGCTGTACTCAGTGTTCTGTTCTTCCTCTTTCTGTGTATAAAGGAACTATCCCTTTGAGGACACCTATGTGAGCATCCCTCAGCAGATTGCCAAGGCCACCAGGGAGGCAGGCATCACAAAGCTGATCCACGTATCTCACCTCAACGCTGACATCCGCAGCCCCTCCAAATACCTTAGGAACAAGGTACTGGCCAATGCAGGGCATGGTTGAACTCTGTGTCATTTGAACATATTTCATTTTAGGTTCATTTTAGGATTTAATTGCCTGATATGCGTAACAATTATGAATATTCAGATGGGTGAAAATCAGTAAAGCTTGACATTTGGTTTAATATGTCATGATGAAGTCATGTGTGATGTTACCTTGCAGGCAGTAGGTGAGATGGCTGTGAGAGAAGAATTCCCTGATGCCATCATCATGAAGCCCGCTGAGATGTTTGGAAGGGAAGACAGATTCTTCAACCATTTTGCCAGTGAGTTAGCAGAGCATAGAGTTCATTTCAGTGTATAAACTGTTCAAGAGTGAAATGATCTTTTATTTGTGACTTGTCAGAATGCTAAGCAGACAGTGTCAATATTTGTGGGATCATGTTAGCATAATTACACAGCCTTTGTTGACTGTATAGGACTGACAACTGTGGAGGGAGCTGTTTGTTGCATGGTTGAACACTTGAATTTGCAGTGTTGCCAAAATAAAGATTTGTTTTAGGTGATCTAACAGCTCCAATTGGTCTTCATGCAATGCTATTATCGTTTAAAACAGGATGAGTTCTCAGTCATTGTTTTGAATTTGCCCCCCCCCCCATTGCACAGACATGCGTTGGTTTGGGAGTGCCGTGCCTCTCATCTCCATGGGAAAGAAGACCGTGAAGCAGCCTGTTCATGTGAGTGTGTCTGTCCTCATTATGTCAGCCCTGTCTACTCAACAGACTCACTCTGCTTCTGCTCTTCTCAGGTGGTGGATGTGGCAAAGGCTATTATCAACGCCATCAAAGACCCTGATGCTAATGGCAAGACATATGCACTAGTCGGGTAAGGACTTTGATATGGGCTTGACTTTTGTCTGTTTTGTTAGGGATGTGTCAATTGCATTAATCAGTTCAGGGAATGAAGTAACATTCAATCTGTTGACTAGAAACTGTTCATTATCAATGAATATAAGGTAAACCTAGTATAAGTCATACACGATTGTTCATCTCATTAATGAGTTGCTCTGTGTGTGCCATTGGTTTGTATCTTGTTCTCATCCAGAGTATGGAACTTTTCTTGAATCTAAAATAAAATAGATTGTGTGTAACGGATGTGAAATAGCTAGCTAGTTAGCGGTGGTGTGCGCTAAATAGCGTTTCAATCGGTGACGTCACTTGCTCTGAGACCTTGAAGTAGTAGTTCCCCTTGCTCTGCAAGGGCCGCGGCTTTTGTGGAGCGATGGGTAACGATGCTTCGTGGGTGACTGTTGTTGATGTGTGCAGAGGGTCCCTGGTTCGCGCCCGAGTATGGGCGAGGGGACGGTCTAAAGTTATACTGTTACATGTGCAATGGCAATTTCATTCTCACACATGCAGTACATTTTTAAAAGGTCAGTAGCAACCAACCTGTTTGTCAGACATCTTGTTAGATTTCTTTTGTTTTTCCATCACACAGACCTAACCGTTATCTCCTTCATGATCTGGTGGAGTATGTATATGCTGTGGCACACAGGCCCTTTGTGCCCTACCCACTCCCACGCCCTCTCTATCAGTGAGTATGCACCTACTGCTGGTTCTGCATGGTAACCTCAATTAGTCTCAGAAGAAAATGTACTGTATAGGCTGTCTGATAAAGAGGTGTGTGCCAAGCTGTTGTTTAGTTGAGGTGGCAAGGAAGCTTGGTTGGTTTGTTTAAATGCAATCCTTTCAGATACTGTGATAAAAATGTCTTACCTTTGTCTCTGGTTTCAGTCTTGTTGCAAGTTTCTTTGCAATGAACCCATTCGAGCCTTGGACAACTCCTGACAAAGTAGATCGGGTAAGAAAAAGCAACATGAACAGCCTTGTAAAGCTTATTTTATTTTACACTAATGTCTTATGATGGATTTGTGTGATGACATGAATATGTGTGTTCTAGTTCCACACCACAGATATGAAGTATCCAGGGCTTCCTGGCTTGGAGGACCTGGGCATCGTCCCTGCCTCTGTAGAGCAGAAGGCCATTGAGGTCCTGCGTCGCCACCGCCGCTTCCGCTTCCTGGAGGCGGAGCTGGCCGATACCAAGCCAGCCAAGACAGTTAACTATTGAGTAGCTTGTCTATCAGCCCAGCACCACTACTATAGCCACAGGCTGATACTCCTATACAACTGTGCTGTTTTCATTTACAAATATTCTGTATATAAATAAATGAGTCTAAAACTATTTTGTTATGACTGTTTTTAGTCTTTAATGCATTCCATGGATCCATGAAAATGACTTTCATTGTGTAGCAAAAAAACACTGTCACCCCACTTTAGCTGAGAGGTGTATACAAGTTCTCTACAAGCCAATATGTATCCCATGTACAGTATATTGCATTGGGGCTATGGAGAGAGTGGAGAACAAAGTGCTGCTGGATATGTAGGGAACTCCCTTCCAAAACTAACTGTATTTGGTTAGTAGAGATCCTACTGAGTATTTCTCACCCCATTTAAGCTGAGACAGAGTTCGATTCAAGTTAATATGTATCCCATGTACAGTCTTTTACAATGTAATCAACAAAATGGTCACATGCGCCAAATAGAACAGGTGTAGACTTAACCGTGAAATTTGCTAAATAGAAAAGGAAATGGTAGGACAAAACAAGGCTATATACAAGGAGTACGAGGTAATAGGGGTAACAGTGACAAGGCAATCAGATTTTATAAACAGTAGCAGCAGCATGTGTGTGTGGGTAGAGTGCAGTGAGTGTGCATAGAGCCAGTTCCCCAAAAATATTGCATTGTGGGCAGAGTGAAAACAGCAGCAGGCCCCTCAAACAAAACATATTTGCTCAGTAGAGACCCTAATGAGTATTTCAAGTACCTCATGGTAAGCTATACCAGAGCACAAAGTCTAGCCCCCCCACCCCTTTACTGCTGCTACTCTAATCTATGTATAGTCACTTTAATAATTCTACCTACATATTAAAGAGGTGGGGTTTCCTCAATGGTGATTGATTCGTCCTGACCACCATAACCGGTTTTGCCCCCTTCCTCAGTGGTAGGGAGGCACATTGACTCTTTGCCTGTGCCCCTTGTATATAACCTCGCTATTGTTATTTTACTGCTGCTCTTTAATTATGTTACTTTTTTTGTTGGTATTCTTCTTAAAACTGCATTGTTGGTTAAGGGCTTGTAAGTAAGCATTTCGCTGTAAGGTCTACCTACACCTGTTGAATTTGGCGCACGTGACAAATAACATTTGATTTGATTCATTACCATACAAAGGTAACGTCATTCGTGTCGCTGGCAGAATTACTCGTCTGACCCAGAAGACCTGAACGTATCCGGAAGAAAGGTATCCTAGCAACGAATATGTTGGAGTTCTTTCGGCCCATTGTCCTTTGATTCTAACTGCAGCGAGATAGTACGGGAAAATGTACAATATATAATTTCTTTCGAACCGCATTGCTGCGGATAGTTTGGAGAGGAGGCGCAATAGAGAGACGCAACGTCAAGATAGGCTTTTCAATGCTAAAGTTAGAACAATTAGGGTAAATTACTGCAACTTTGTAACGGTCTGTGACATCGGTCCATTCATGTTAGTTGTAAAGCCATTTTGTCACAATTTTCTCTTACTGACAGAAAGTGGCTCTTGAATCCCAAGTGAATGAAAGAAAGAAAGAAGAGGCAGAGTCACTAAAAGCATTTGGTAAGTGCAATAAAATACAGTATGGGCAGACGTTTTTATATCTGGCAAAAACACAAAGGCCTAAGGTGTTTCAATTCAATGTGATGATTGATAGGCCTATAATAGAGCTCTATAAGCTTCTATTCATGAGATTCAATGGAATTCAGTTTAGTAGCTAGTGTCATAGGCTATGTCTGTGGAATGCATGCTCTCTAGCTGCATAAGTGGTGTGTAACGACAAGGCCGCCTGTCTACTTAAACAACGCCAACTCAAGGAAGAGCGTCTGCTGCAGGAAGCCATAGAGGACTTCTGGCTGAACTTCCAGCCGCGGTGTAACCGGCGTGAGTATGACTTAAACAACCCGGACAAAGTTATGAATCAGGACGGTATCCAGATGCTGGCGGGGCTTGTGGGTGAGGACCCAGACAGCCAGGGGAGGCTGAAGAAGCAGCAGGAGCAGCTCAGAGAGTGGTCCGTCCAGCAGCAACATGAGCTGGCCACAGCACGACACCAGCAGAGACTGGAAGGTAGGAAACAACTCAACACAAACTGGCCTGTCGCTAGACGCTCATACATTCACACTGCCTCATCTCAAACACTCTCTGCCTCACCATTGCAGAGCAGCAGTATGACCAGGACAGAGTGGACCTGGACATCCAAGCTCTTCAGCTCCAGAAGATCGAGGGAGAAAGGAGGAGATCTGCAGCCCTGGCTACAAAGGATTTCAATCTGGCAAAGGTGAGTCATTATACTTTACCTGATTCTTAACCAGGTGTGGTTGTCAAACTGGCAAAGGTGCGTTATTAGGATTGGTAGTAGTGTAGCCTTCTCTAACCAGGTTATCAAATCATGTTTGCCTTCTTAAATACATTATCGGCCTCCAACACAATTAGATAAATCAAAAACTAGCTGGTCAGTTTATACAGTGTAAGCATGTGGTGGTCATTCCTGTTTTTTTGTATGTAGTGGAATAGGACATCCTTCTGTCAAAATATGTTTACTGTGTGACATTGTTTGTAGGCAGCTGAGAATGCAGAGAAGCAGTGGAAAAAGTGGCAGCAGGAGAAGGAGGACAACAGGACAGACATCCTAAATCAGCTTCAGGGGGAGCTGCTGAGTAAGAGCCAGGAGCAGGGCCTCAGTGTGCTGGGTCTACCCCACCTCAGGGCTGACAGTTGCAAGGGCCTCAAAAAAGAGCAGCTGCAGCACGTCATCGACTGCCATCAGCAACGGATAGAGGAGAAGAGTGTACATCTGCCACATCTATCTGTCTGTCTCTTTTGCCTGTTTTGGGATGTCTGCGTTGAGCGGTCAAAGATATTTTCATATGACAATTTAACACTTCTAAAGGGAATGGGGTGGATAGCAACAACCATGAATGCAGACCAGGTTTTGGATCAATTCCAGTTCATTTCAGGAATGAAAATGAAATTCCAATTCTTATTTTTTTCTCATCGAGAAGCGTCGAAACTCTCTCTTCATGTTTGGTTGTGCAGGCTGAGCAGCAGAAGGAGGAGCTCCACCATGACCGATTCTGTGTGACCTCAGCTCGCACCGCCCTACTACTGGAGAGACGGCAGGCCCGCATTAAAATGCAGCTCCGACGCACCCTGGATAGCGCCAATGCACAGCTGTCTGAGGCCCACCATGAACAGTAAGAAGCTTTCCACATGCATTAGGTTTAGACACATGGACACACTTGTACACCGTTTGTTGTTTTCAGTTCATTAATGTACAGTATCATTCACATGCTTGATGTCAGCCATTTTTATTTTGAATTGTGAATTAAATTGAGCAGGAGAAACTGTCACCAACAGGATTAGCACAGTTAATGGACGGAACAAATCATCAACAACAACGTGCTGACCTGCCCATCAATAGATGACATACACTATCAAATGCCAAATGCATTTTTTCTTCTCTTTCCAGGAAAAAGTACTTGGATAATGTGTACACTAACATCCCAGATGACAGTTATTTCTCCCAGTTCAACACCAGCAGTCGATAAAGTTTAACAGGGTCGTGCACTATTGGAGAGATACATTTGTCTATGGAAATAATAAATGATTTGATCACAGCAAAGAAAGTATAATAGTAATAATCTGATGTTTTCTTTCAATTTACTCAAAACGTTTTCACTACTTACCAAATGCAATCAAAACTCTTCATAGAGAATTGTGTGTCCATGCTTAAGGCTGCCTACTGTTCTACATTAATTTTTCATAATGTGTATGTGCCTAATCAGAATGCACCTTGTTAAAATAGGTATCATGAATGAATTGTAGCTCATTTCCAAACTAAATCTGAAAAAGAAAAAACATGACCATGTTCTCCATTAACTCCCATAACAAAATCATGTTTGCTCTCTTAAATACATTATCGGCCTCCAATACAATTAAATAAATCAGACTAGCTGGTCAGTTTATACAGTGTAAGCATTTTCACACAGTGCACCTTATGCCACTATTACCATATAGAGCCTCCCTGAATTCGCAATGCAAATAAAATTGCAAATACAATCTTCCACAACAGAAGAAAAAAAATTGTCAACTGCCTTTGTATGAAAACAAACAGTGTCCTTTCATGACTATTTGACTAGTGAATTTCACTCCTGTCAACTCTTGTCAGGGGCCTCCATTTTGTGGGAACTGACAGCACTGTGGAGTGTTATACAAACCAAATCCACTGGAGGGTGACATGAGCTTGTTCTCTTTTTCTCCTCAAACTTAATTTGCCAAACTGTCTGAAGCTCTGTATTTATATGAAATAATGTTTCAATAACAACTGAATCCTTTCACTTGTCCTAATTGTGTCCATTTGTCATTTGGGAACACCATGCCAAATATCCTTCCCTTCATATGGTAACACTTATGGGGCACAAGCAACAGGCTCAAGGTCTTAGGGGATGCCACTGTCACAGTCAGCGTCCAAATGACCACTCCTCTGCCCCAGGCCTCTCCCCAAGCAGGTCTCCATCATGAGTTCTCTGAGACAAATGTTTCCCATTTTCTCTGCCACAAGGTCAAGGCTTTCGCCGTCAGCTGTTGAGACCTGGAACATAGACATAGAAAACATTTAGTCAGAATTCTTACTCTATCATACCATGACATAAATGGTTGCAGGTGACTAAGCTAGTCCAGGATATTCCACCAATGTTGTACGATGCTTGGCCTCACCTGATGGAATTCATAGCCAGTTCCTTGAGAGTTTCTATGTGAGAGTTTGGGAAACCCTGCGGCCCTTCCAACACCTTTAACACCACCCCTCTCTTCCTAGAGAACTCCTTGGCCACTGGGTGGCACAGCAAGGAAAAGCTGTGGCTGGTGGAAGACGGGGTTGAACAGTAGAGCACCCAGCAGGCTCCCATTCATATCAGTGCCGTATTCATCTGCGAATGACAGTGAGGTCAATCAATGTAGACGATAGTAATCACTCATCTGTGCTGAACAAAATTCATTCTCAACACAAAATACTACAAGGGATCTATTGGCTTATACTGTAATTACATGAGTTTAGACTTAATATGAACACTTCAGATGAAGAGTAAGGGTTCATGTGCTCACCAGTTTCTCCTGCATGGAAGTAGGGATGGTTGACTCTTCTCTCGCCTGGCAGAGACAAAGCCTCCTTAAAGTACCAGAGGGGTCTTCCGCCTAATACCAGAAGAAAACATCAGAGACGTCAACAACACCCTGCACAACCTATACCTATTTAGTAATACATCTAGTAATGAAAGTAATTTATAAATGAAGTCCATATAAATCATAATTTTTTTCCCTAAAAGAGATTAGACGATTTTGAGGAGTCTTGTCTTGTGTACCTACAATATGTACCTACAGTGAAGAGGACCCGAGCTCCCAGGAAGTATGGGTGTTTTTTCACAAACTGCCTGGTCTCGTCCTGATCGGTCTTGAGGCCCCATGCACTGTCATGTGTGCTCCCATCCAGCTTGTATGTCTGTGCATCAGTAATAAACATGTAAGAATTACACAGTGTATTTTATGTGACAATGCAGTTTGGCTACAAGTTGAAAATGATTGGTCAACTCAATCTATTCTGTGTTTGGAATGATTCTAACAACGTAGTCACAACTAAAGTCATAACATGGCTCAAACAATATCCATGCATCTGTGTGTGTGTGTATTGTTCACATCTGGAAGCAATGACCTCAGCTCAGGCCCTTACGTGCTTGAATATAGTAGTGTAGGTGACTAGTCCCCAAGACAAAATGAAGGCCTGCTCAAACCTCTTCCAAATGACGTCTTGGCTGGGGTATGTAGTCTCTGGATCTTCAGTCTTCAGTGGAGGACCAGATTAAATGAAGAGTGCATGAAATAGGAAATATGTGGGTGAAATACAAAATAAATTGTGTATGTATTCCACCAGGGAGATGCTTGTGTGATGTAGACATAGTATGACCATGACATATAAATTACATAAAATACATTACCTGACCAAAAGTATGTGGACAGGACACCTGCTCGTCGAACATCTCATTCCAAAATCATTGGCATTAATATGGAGTTGGTCCCCCTTTGATGCTATAACAGCCTCCACTCTTCTGGGAAGGCTTTCCACTAGATGTTGGAACATTGCTATGGGGACTTTCTTCCATTCAGGCGCAAAAAGTCTGGGTTTAAGAGTCTCTTTTCCAAGCTTAAAATGGCAAACATTCATGCTGTCAATCCAGCATGACTTCTGCGGCTTTCAAAACAACTGAAAACTTGGAACTGGAAAACTAAGACTTAAGTGAGTTCAAGACAACTAGCTCCGACTGGGAAAATATGTTTTTGAACAGTCAACCAACTCGGAATTCCAAGTCGGGAACTCGGGCCTCCTTCTAGAGTGCCGACCTGAAGATCACTGATGTCATGATTCAACCTTGTTTTTTTCTGAGTTCTAAGTTGTCTTGAAAGCACCATAAAACCAGAGAATGCCAGGCTTTGATGACAAAGTTCGATGACAAAATTTGCCCACAAGTACCGTCGCACCACCTTCCTGTTCAAGTGAGCACAGCACAACAAGGTGAGTCCAAAAATGTCTTGTATGCTGCTGCATAAATTATGTAAAATGCCAGGGAGATATGTACACTGTAGCTAAGTAATAGTAAGTGTATGTTGTGTAGTAGGCTGTTAGTAGCCCATGTGCCTCACCCTAAAATATGGTCCCTTTCATAGCGTTGAAGTTGGAATTTTACATACACCTTAGCCAAATACATTTAGACTCAGTTTTTCCCTATTCCTGACATTTAATCCTAGTACAAATTCTCTGTCTTAGGTCAGTTAGTATCACCACTTTATTTCAAGAATGTGAAATGTCAGAATAATAGTAGAGAATTTATTTATTTATTTAAGCTTTTATTTATTTCATCACATTCCCAGTGGGCCAGATGTTTACATACACTCAATTAGTATTTGGTAGCATTGCTTATAAATGGCTTAACTTGGGTCAAACATTTCGGGTAGCCTTCCACAAGCTTCCCACAATAAGTTGGGTGAATTTTGGCCCATTCCTCCTGACAGAGCTGGTGTAACGGAGTCAGGTTTGTAGGCCTCCTTGCTCACACACGCTTTTTCAGTTCTGCCCACATTTTCTATAGGATTGAGGTCAGGGCTTTGTGATGGCCACTCCAATACCTTGACTTTGTTGTCCTTAAGCCATTTTGCCACAACTTTGGAAGTATGCTTGGGGTCATTGTCCATTTGGAAGACCCATTTGCGACCAAGCTGCAACTTCCTGACTGATGTCTTGAGATGTTGCTTCAAAATATCCACATAATTTTCCTTCCTTATGATGCCATCTATTTTGTGACGTACACTAGTCCCTCCTGCAGCAAAGCACCCCCACGGCATGATGCTGCCACCCCCGTGCTTCACAGTTAGGATCGTGTCTTCAGCTTGCAAGCCTCCCCCTTTTTCCTCCAAACATAACGATGTTCATTATGGCCAGTTTTTTTTCTGCAAAAAGTACAATCTTTGTCTCCATGTGCAGTTGCAAACTGTAGTCTGGATTTTTTAAGGGCGGTTTTTGAGCAGTGGCTTCTTCCTTGCTGAGCGGCCTTTCAGGTTATGTCGATATAGGACTCGTTTTACTGTGGATATAGATATTTTTGTACCCGTTTCCTCCAGCATCTTCACAGGGTCCTTTGCTGCAATTGTGTTTCACAACACCTGACTTCACAACAACATGGCAGCGCTTGGAAGTAGGCATAATGGTAGGCTGTACAATTTCTCCTCTGGCCTTCACTATGGCCATGGAAGTCATCATCAGGGCATCGAGATGGGTGGTCGGCGGTGAGAGAACTAAGGAAGGGCTCCGTCTCCCACCTATCCGAGCATACATGGATGACATGACTACACTGACCACCACTGCAGCATGCACCAGGCGGCTACTTGCAAAACTGCAGGATAACATCAAGTGGGCACGGATGAAAATCAAGCCAAGCAAATCTCGAAGCATCTCCATAGTCAAGGGACAGCTTAAAGATGTGAGGTTCTGCATTGGAGATGACCCGATACCAACGGTGTCTGAGCAACCCATCAAGAGCCTGGGTAGATGGTACAACGAAAGCCTCCGGGATAAAGATCAAGTGCAGCAAGTAAGGCAGGACATCGCCGACGGTCTTGAGAACATCAACAAGACCCTACTGCCTGGGAGGCTCAAGCTCTGGTGCCTACAGTTTGGACTTCTCCCCCGGGTAATGTGGCCACTCACCGTCTATGAGGTCCCAATAACAACAGTGGAGAAGATGGAGCGAACCATTACCTCATACGTGAAGAAATGGCTGGGTCTCCCACAATGCCTGAGTAACATCGGCCTCTATGGCAAAGGGGTCCTTGAACTACCTCTTACAAGTCTAACGGAGGAGTACAAGTGCTCTAAAGTAAGACTTCAGATGACATTGAAGGACTCCAAAGACCAGACCATTAGCAAGGCTGCACCTCCCCTACAAACTGGACGGAAATGGACATCATCCAAGGCTGTGCAGCAAGCAACATCAGCCCTGAGACACCAAGACATTGTGGGGAATATCCAGCATGGAAGAGGAGGCTTTGGCCTGGCAGCAAGCAAACCAACGTTCCATAAGGCAACAACATCTGAACTCAGGAAGCTGGTGGTCGAGGAGGTGCGCAGACAGGAGGAGACTGCAAGAAGTGCAAAGGCTGTCTCTCTTGCTAAACAAGGGCAATGGACGCGGTGGGAAGGCCTGGAGAGGAGAAAGATCAACTGGAGTGAGCTTTGGCAAATGGAGGCAAGCAACATCAGCTTCATCATAAGAGCTGTTTATGATGTGCTTCCATCACCAAAAAATCTACATCAATGGTATGGCGAGGACTCGACCTGCCCCCTCTGCCCAGCTCCAGCGACTCTCAGGCATATAATGACAGGTTGCAAGACCAGCCTCTCACAAGGCCGCTACACCTGGAGGCACAATCAGGTCCTCAAGAGCCTGGCTGCAGCACTTGAGACCAAGAGGAGTGCAACCAATTCATTACCTCCAAAAACAAGCAATCCCGTCAAAACAACAACATTCATCCGGGAGGGACAGAAAAGGCCCAAGTATCCTCCTACAAAGCCAGAAACTGGACACCTAGCCATGGCCCGGGACTGGAAGATGTTTGTCGATATTGGCCAGCAACTCATTTTTCCACCTGAGATTGCTTCTACCAACCTTAGGCCAGACATGGTACTCTGGTCCCCTTCACGAAAGGCTGTGTACATCATAGAGCTCACAGTCCCGTGGGAAAACTCTGTTGAAGAGGCCTACGAGCGTAAGAAACTGCGTTACACAGAGTTGGCAGCAGACGCAACTCAGCGTGGCTGGAATGCAAAAGTCTGGCCAGTTGAAGTGGGATGCAGAGGATTCGTGGCTTCTTCCATCATCAGGTTGCTGAAAGAACTTGGAATCCATGGACAGGCTCTGCGGCAGACCATCAGAGCAGTTTCTCAAGCAGCTGAAAGAGGTAGCCAGTGGATCTGGATCAAACGGAAGGACCCTTGCTGGGCTATAACTTCATGACCCCTCACCCCCACCTGAGAACTCAATTCAGATCCCTCCAACTTGAGGAGGGCATATGAGGTATGCGGTCAGCTGTATGGCTGGCTCAGGGAAGAGGACGCCCCTGCCTTGCACAGTCCTGTGGGACATCTTAATTGGGCATGGGACACAAGCTAAGGCTTGATCACCCTTTAGCTGGCCACCTTTGATGAGGGTGTTTAGTGATTAAAGGCCGAAACACCCATTGATTCGAAGGCACACTACTGAGGATGTGTCCCAAAAATTGACATCTTACCCCAGTCTAAGAAATAAACCTCCCATGCCACTCTGTCAACATCACGGCGAATCTCATGCGAGTGCATTCCATCTATTGGCACAATGGACAGTTTTTAACATCTCGTCCCGTGTTTTATGATTCTGTTGTTCTGGAATTGATTTGCAATTTTCACACCAAAGTACGTTAATCTCTAGGAGACAGAACACGTCTCCTTCCTGAGCGGTATGACGGCTGCTTGGTCCCATGGTGTTTATACTTGCTTTGTGTGATGTATTGTTGTCTCTACCTTCTTGCCCTTAGTGCTGTTGTCTGTGCCCAATAATGTTTGTACCATGTTTTGTGCTGCTGCCATGTTGTGTTGCTCCCATGCTGTGTTGTTGTGTTAAGTCTCTCTTTACGTAGTGTTCTCTCTTTATTTAAATTATTTGTATTTTTAATCCCAGCTCCCGTCCCTGCTGGAGGCCTTTTGGAAGGCCGTCATTGTAAATAAGAATTTGTTCTTAACTGACTTGCCTAGTTAAATAAAATTTTAAATCAAATACAAAATAGTTTGTGGGCACCATTTGTCACTGCTATTAATGTATTAATGTATTGTAATTAGTGTATTGTTTAGTGGCTTTGCTGGCATGAATCTAAAAAAATATTTTTTTGAGTTTACCCCACCAAGATGTACATGCTAAAATCGCCACTGCAGCATACAAGAGGAGCACTGAGGTATTGGATTTGGCTGCCAAGAGCAGAAGAGGAACCGGACTGACAGGTCCTATGAAAAGCACATGTAGCAGTGTGGCCAGTACGTCACATTCTTCACCAGCCACTCCCCTCCCACAATGGAGAAGTCATGGACATGAAGGGCTTCCCCTAAAACAGATAAGAGGTCATCGTAACCTGTGTGGCTTACAATGAAGTACATTATATACAAGTAACTGCCAAAATAAAGGAAGCACCAACAGTGTATTAATAGGGCATTGGGCCACCACAAGCCAGAACAGCTTCAATGCACCTTGGCATAGATTTGACAAGTGTCTAGAAATCTATTGGAGGGATGCGACACCATTCTTCCACAAGAAATTCCATAATTTGGTGTTGTTTTTGGTGGAAAACGTTCTCAGGCGCCACTCCAGAATCTCCCATAAGTGTTCAATTGAGTTCAAATCTGGTGACATCGTTTTCATGCTCCTCAAACCATTCAGTGACCACTCGTGCCCTGTAGATGGGGTTATCATCTTATGGGGGCATAGCCATGCTAGCCAAAATAATGGCCTGTCCAGCATTTTTATACATGACCCTCAGCATGAAGGAATGTTAATTGCTTAATTCACTCAGGAACCACACCTGTGTGGAAGCACCTGCTTTCAATAAACTTTGATTCCTTCATTTACTCAAGTGTTTCCATTATTTTGTATTCCCTTATTGCTTACACCTGTCCTCTCAGATCCTCACAAATGCAAAGAGGACGGGGTGGGGGTCCATTTGAGATCAGGTGTACCTTCGGGCATCCTCTGCGGTAGGCTGTAGATGGGGCTGCACTGGATGAGGGGCTTTGCCTTGAAGGCAGGAGGGAAGTCTGAGCTCTCCATCTCCTGCTCCTTTGTGCAGCTGTGCACTCAGTCACTGTAGTTCCCATGTAAGCAGCAGCCTGCCCCCTGTCTGGGAGGCCTCCTGCTGCACCAGAGACTCTGAGCCCAGGGTCAGGGCTGCACCAGCACAGCAAGACTGACACCACAGACACTTGGTGGCTCTCTGGCCAGCACATCATGATGAAGGTGTGGCAAATCAATGTTGGTCAACACTGAATAAAAAAGCTAAAAAGGAGAAAGAAAAATATGGTATAGGAAATCTAGTGTGAAAACAAGATCAACAGAGCTTGTCCACTGGGCACACACTGGTTGAATCAATGACATTAAATTGATGTCTGCGCCCAGTGGATGTTGTTTAGTGTAAGCTTACTGCTTTGCAGAACATTCATAACATCCACATCCTCATTATTCCTTTCTTATGCTTGCTTCCTCAGAACATTTAGTTCCTCTTGAAACAAACAAAAAGTCTTAACCAATAGCTTACTGAGGTCTAGTTCCCATTTCCCATCAAAGCTTCCTAGGAATAGTATTTAATATTTAGAGGAGAGGGTCTGCAGGACCTCAGAGGCTACAAAGTTTACATTTACATCTGAATTTGATACATACATGCTCAATTAATTAAATATAGTTTTGAGAGTAATTGTAGCCAACTTCAGGCATTGTCTGTCAGTAGTCTAGTGCGCCCTGGTGGTGGATGTGGTCAAAGACACCAGCACCATCACCAGCTGTTGGTTATCAACAAACCGCTTTGTGATTCACAGACCTTGTGTTGTTAACTTGTGAATACGGTTCATGGCTTATACCTAATACTTTAAGGTTGTGGTCAAAGTGTTAAACAAAAATATACATTTTACAAATAGGTCATTCCACCAAGACGGTACGTTATGGACTTCGACATTTGTAAACTCAACAAAAAAGGAAACGTCCTCTCACTGTCAACTGCGATTATCTTCAGCAAACTTAACATGTGTAAATATTATTTGTATGAACAGAAGATTCAACAACTGAGACAAACTGAGCAAGTTCCACAGACATGTGACAAACAGAAATTGAATAATGTGTCCCTGAACAAAGGGGGGGGGGTCATAATCAAAAGTAACAGTCAGTATCTGGTGTGGCCACCAGCTGCATTAAGTACTGCAGTGCATCTCCTCCTCATGGACTGCACCAGATTTTCCAGTTCCTGTTGTGAGATGTTACCCCACTCTTCCACCAAGCAAGGCACCTGCAAGTTCCTGGAAAATTCTGGGGGGGGAATGGCCCTAGCCCTCACCCTCCGATCCAACAGGTCCCAGCCGTGCTTAATGGGATTGAGATCCGGGCTCTTCGCTGGCCATGGCAGAACACTGACATACCTGTCTTTCAGGGAATCACACACAGAATGAGCAGTAAGGCTGGTGGCATTGTCATGCAGGAGGGTCATGTCAGGATGAGCCTGCAGGAAGGGTACCACATGAGGGAGGAGGATGTCTTCCCTGTAACGCACAGCATTGAGATTGCCTGCAATGACAACGGGCTCAGTCCGATGATGCTGTGACACACCGCCCTAGACTATGACGGACCCTCCACCTCCAATCGATCCCGCTCCAGAGTACAGGCCTTGGTGTAACGCTCATTCCTTTGACGATAAATCCGAATCCTACCATCCCCCCTGGTGAGACAAAACCGCAACTCGTCAGTGAAGAGCACTTTTTGCCAATCCTGTCTGGTCCAACGACGGTGGGTTTGTACCCATAGGCGACGTTGTTGCCAGTGATGCCTTACAACAGGCCTACAAGCCCTCAGTCCAGCCTCTCTCCACCTATTGCGGACAGTCTGAGCACTGATGGAGGGATTGTACGTTCCTGGTGTAACTCGGGCAGTTGTTGCTGCCATCCTGTACCTGTCCCGCAGGTGTGATGTTCAGATGTACCGATCCTGTGCAGGTGTTGTTACATGTGGTCTGCCACTGCGAGGACGATCAGCTGTCTGTCCCGTCTCCCTGTAGCGCTGTCTTAGGCGTCTCACAGTACAAATATTGCAATTTATTGCCCTGGCCACATCTGCAGTCCTCATGCTTCCCTGCAGCATGCCTAAGGCATGTTCACACAGATGAGCAGGGACCCTGTGCATCTTTCTTTTGGTGTTTTCAGAGTCAGTAGAAAGGCCTATTTAGTGTCTTACGTTTTCCTAACTGTGACCTTAATTGCCTACCGTCTGTAAGATGTTAGTGTCTTAACGACCATTCCACAGGTGCATGCTCATTAATTGTTTATGGTTCATTGAACAAGCACGGGAAACAATGTTTACAATGAAGATCTGAAGTTTGGATTTTTATGAATTATCTTTGAAAGACAGGGTCCTGAAAAGGGACTTATTTTTTTTGCTTAGTTTATATTGTCCCGAATGCATGGTTAAATATACAGTTGATTTATGTAAACTTCAAATGTATACACCTAGGTTGGAGTCATTAAAACATGTTTTTCAACCACTCCACACATTTCTTGTTATCAAACTATAGTTTGGCAAGTTGGTTAAGACATCTACTTTGTTCATGACAAGTAATTTTTCCAACAATTGTTTACAGACAGATTATTTCATTTATAATTCAGTGTATCACAATGCCAGTGGGTCAGAAGTTTACATAGACTAAGTTGACTGTGCCTTTAAACAGCTGGGACAATTCCAGAAAATGGCTTTAGAAGGTTCTGATAGGCTATTTGACCTAATTTGAGTTAATTGGAGGTGTACCTGTGGATGTATTTCAAGGCATACTTTCAAACTCAGTGCCTCTTTGCTTGACATCATGGGAAAATCAAAAGAAATCAGCCAAGACCTCAGAAAAAAAATTGTAGACCTCCACAAGTCTGGTTCATCCTTGGGAGCAATTTCCAAATGACTGAAGGTACCACGTTCATCTGTACAAACAATAGTATGCAAGTATAAACACCATGGGACCACCCAGCTGTCATACCGCTCAGGAAGGAGACGTGTTCTGTCTCCTAGAGATGAATGTACTTTGTAGCGAAAAGTGCAAATCAATCCCAGAACAAAAACAAAGGACCTTGTGAAGATGCTGGAGGAAACAGGTACAAAAATATCTATATCCACAGTACAGTCCTATATCGACATAACCTGAAAGGCCACTCAGCAAGGAAGAAGCCACTGCTCAAAAACCACCATAAAAAAAGCTATGGTTTGCAACTGCACATGGGGACAAAGATTGTGCTTTTTGGAGAAATGTCCTCTGGTCTGATGAAACAAAAATAGAACTGTCTGGCCATAATGACCATCGTTATGTTTGGAGGAAAAAGGGGATGCTTGCAAGCTGAAGAACACCATTCCAACCGTGAAGCACGGGGGTGGCAGCATGTTGTGGGGGTGCTTTGCTGCAGGAGGGACTGGTGCACTTCAAAATAGATGGCATCATGAGGAAGGGAAAGTATGTGAATATATTGATGCAACATCAAGACATCAGTCAGGAATTTAAAGCTTGTTCGCAAATGGGTCTTCCAAATGGACAATGACCCCAAGCATACTTCCAAAGTTGTGGCAAAATGGCTTAAGGACAACAAAGTCAAGGTATTGGAGTGGCCATCACAGAGCCCTGACGTCAATCCTATAGAAAATGTGGGCAGAACTGAAAAAGGGTGTGTGAGCAAGGAGGCCTACAAACCTGTCTCAGTTACACCAGCTCTGTCAGGAGGAATGAGCCAAAATTCACCCAACTTATTGTGGGAAGCTTGTGGAAGGCTACTCAAAACATTTGACCCAAGATAAACAATTTATAAGCAATGCTACCAAATACTAATTGAGTGTATGTAAACGTCTGACCCACTGGGAATGTGATGAAAGAAATAAAAGCTGAAATAAATCACTAATATTATTCTGACTTTTCACATTCTTAAAATAAAAAGTGGTGATCCTAACTGACCTAAGAAAGGGAATCTTTACTAGGATTAAATGGCAGGAATTGTGAAAAACTGATATTAAATGTATTTGGCTAAGGTGTATGTAAACTTCCGACTTCAACTGTATGAAATACAATCTAGCCTATGCTCTAACTTTGTAGGCCGCATGTGCAGCACCAGAATGTTCTCTCCCTGCTTGATCATGGTTTGATCGGTGTGCATAATTAATATACAGTAATACAGTTCACAATCAAAAAGATTAACCTACAGGAGCAAGTTAATTTATTTAGCCAAGAGAGGATATAGCTAGCTACATCTGTGGGCTTTTATGTTTTTCTATTTTGCATAATGTGCAGTAGCCTAGTATACCCTATAGGCCCACAGTATAAGGGCACCATCATTGACTTTTTTGGGCTTGGGCTCATTAAATGTATTTAACATGTGGCTCATCAGGCTCAGGTAGCATCAGCTTGAATTTTCGATCAAAGCTCTAATCAAATTCAGACATAGGACTATGTATATACTTCATAATGCTTTAGAAGGAGACTTCTGGTTTTGGCGGGAAATACCGGGTTAACCAGGATAAAAATGACTTATTCTCAGGATGGAACATTTGTAAAATACCGGCAAAATATTAAACCCTAATCCTGACTTCAGGGCAATTTACTTTAGACTGAGATGTGAAGATCTTTGCAGAAATGTTGATAGACAAATAGGATGCTCTCCAGTGACTTCACTCAATAGGCCTATATACAAGTGGATTCTCCAGTGACTTCACTCTAATAGGCCTGTGGACGACAGTATATATACACTTAAAGGTAGACTTTGGGCACAAAAATGGACCAACTACGCCTCTTTCTCAATTTTCAAACAGAAATGGGTTGTCCCTTTGGTGGCTCATCGATGCTTCATTCTCGCTGCAACCAACATAGTTAGTTTGTTAGCTAAGCTAGCCGCTGTAGCTAGCCAGTAACTCCTCCAGTATGTGTTAACGTTATTTCACAGGATTTGTTTTTGGATGGAAGTTGCCGAGATCGGTAAGAAATGGCACTTCAGTAGCCAAATATCGTATTCAACATTTGTAATAATTTTTTATTCATCGGTTAAGCATAAAAATAAAAAAACAGGTATGATCAGTTATAGCGTAAAGCTGCTCTTTTGGTGTTTTGGCCCAAAATGGACCTTTAACATGGACAGTGCAGTCAACATATGCATGTATAAGAATGAAGATGAACAATAATAATGAATTTGAATAATTGGATAACTTCATGAAGTGACAAACTCAAACCTGTCATAGTCTCACAACTCTGTTATTGATCAAAAAGTAACGGGGTTGAGTTTTTCGCCTTAAAAATGGCCACTGCTGCTCATGTGGTGAACAGGAGACCACATGGCATGCATGCAATTGCATACATTGTTGCAATAAAAATAGTTTTGATAAGTAATAGTTCTCTTTATTTCATGTAACAGAGTTGAGTTGTTGAGCTTGATAACCCCATGCTTCAGCGGTCGCCTATAAATATTGTTCAGTCTAAAGTTTAGGGCTACGACTGCAATGAGACCAGACTGGGCTACGCGATGGTTTGACACGTTGGCGATTTCAATGTAACTACCAACGTAACAAAGATGTATTTAACAACCATTTAAAAGTGTAACAAAGTAACAGATCGCGTTCACACTGAACAGATGGATACATATAACACGTTGAACATTGCCTCAGTGCCTTAATTATTATTAGACCATGTTTCTCACCACTTATTAAGAAACCTGTCCGTGAAAGTGAAGTGACGAATTGGTGCTCCTATATTGTTCTATAATAACAACTAGCCGTTTTCGGTTCTGTAGCCTATAAGTGTACCACTACCTCCTACTCACTTCCCAAAACAGCGGGTCACCCGGTCTCGCTGGTTGAGGGGGGGTTGATTCACATGTCAAGTGGATGAAGCTGATGAGAGGAGACAACATGCAGTGCCACAATAGATTAATGCTTTGTGTCGCAGACGTCCTCTTGTTTTGTCTGTTTGCATTTGAATAGATGCCATTTTTTCAGTTATTTTAACGGACTGTCAGTGATACAAGGAATCAGAAATTATGTGAACCTAATTAACCTTAATTTCAAAGGTTGTTATTTAGTGTAGGAACATGTATTTCTATGGTTATACTGAAAAAAAGAACTGCATTTTAGCAAACTGAATAATTAATGTAACACCTTCACAAACCTGATCGACTTAATAAAGCAAGAGAAATCATTATAAAAAAAGGTCAAACAGAACATGCCAATACAATAGGCCTTCCTGACACTTTTGGAATCAAGACCTTCATGTCACTCAAACTACACACTGTAATTTCTCATGTGTCGTTACTTATGCTACCAGGGATAAAAATTGGTCTGGGGCGAGATCCTGCAGCTATACTCCAAATGAGCAGCCTGGCCTCAGACTAGACGTAACATAGTAAACATAAATATGTATGTTACCACACCAAATGTAACATAAGACAGGTCACTTAAGGCAAAAAACTAAAGAACGGTGGTTGGTTGGGGTGTTGCGTTACAGACATTAGCATTTTAGCAACTTTAACTACTTAATACTTTTTAGCTACTTTGCATGTTAGCTAACCCTTCCCCGAACCTTAACCCTTTAGCTAACCCGTCCTCTAACCTAGCTAACGTTAGCTACCTAACTAACCATACGAAACATGTCATATTAAACGGAATGTCTCAGATTTACGTACAGAATAATACAAAATGCTCTGAGACCAGCAGCCAGTAAGAGCCAGGTGCAGATCCCAGTACCTTTGGTTAAGCCAATTTTGCAATATCGAATGAAAATTGCTGCGCACATTTAATTTTCCTCAGCCAACAACACGGGTAACCAACAGCAAAATCAGAATGGTTTACCTATTCAATTGGTCAGCTTGTCGAACTCCATGCAAGAAATATTCCCCCAGAGGCGGTTGAAAATTTGCAAGTGCCAGAGGGAGAAACATCCATGCCCAGCGACTGCTCATTTAACTGTTACGGGAAAACACTTTTGAAAGCAGTTGATGGCCACTTAAAATAGCAGGGTCGCTGCTTTCTATTAGCCTACTAAATGTATTTCTGTGCACCATTTTCCAATATTCAGTTGGTCATAGTCTCTCAACTAGGCTACTTTATGGTGTGCCAAGCAGGTATAGTGAACATGAACACCACGAGAAACGTTTATTTTATTTCATTGTTTGGCAGTGACTGGCTGTCTCCTGAGACTCTTTGCAAAAAGGACCTGACAACAGAAATCCGGGAGATGGTGAAGAGTCTGCTGGATTCAATTGCGGCCACTACCTCCACTGGCAACCAGGACACCGGCGCAGCCTTCAAGAAAAGCTCAACCCAGAGACCCTTCGGAAGATTGAGACCCTGGGTGCATGACAAAAATGGCATGCCGGTGAAGAAACCAGAGATCTATTAGCAGATGACACACCTGGGCAACCACTGCTAGCCCACCTATTGCTGCAGCTACCCTACTATGCTGCTCAGACCATGTACTACAGCATCTGGCTGAGCTCCCCCCAGTACAAGTATGTATAGGTATACTGGAGAGGAGATTGAGGTGGACCCTCAATGAATACTTCACCATCAAGTACTTCATCAGGGAAAACATCCATCAAGGCACAAGCCTGGTCCGACATGGAGAAAAAAAAATAAAGCTCTGAAAAAAAAAGTGAAAAATATTGTGTATTTATTTGTTGACAGTTATAAGGTTGCAGGTCCATAAGTCCATGCCTTGCACATATGGATCCACAGTTACTGTACCTTAACACTGGAATTCTGACCATGGCTAAGAGTATCCCATTTTATTTAAACATAGATTATAAAAAGTGTATTAAAACGAGGACACTGATAAACACTTCAAGACAGAAACATCAATGCAGAAGCCAGGTCTTAGTTTTTTTTCCAATTCCATTTTCCAATTCATCAAGGCATAAACAGTCTTGCATTATTTAAATAATCAAGTCAGAATCCTTACACCTACTTTTCTGCCATACCATTAGGCCTATCCGATAGGCTACTCCTTTACAAGAAACTGTCCTTTGATAGGCCTAAGCATATTTCAGTAACATCACCCAAGCCTCAGCTCTCCCTCCCTCCCCTACCACCAAAGAAAATGGAGAACAAGCAACATACTTCAATTCAGGAAAAGTTATTTATTCTAAGAAATGTGCAGTATAGAAAATACTTCAGTCCATTTCCAAAATAATCTATGTCAGTCAGATGAAACATACAGGGTCTTTTTTGATGCTGCCATGCTACAGAGGTAAATGTCAACTGCTTAAAAACAAAAACAAACAACCAAAGACAACATTTATTAAAAAAGTCCAAATGTACAACATTTAAGAGCAAATAAATATGATTCACATTTAATCAAATCTAGATATTTTACTAGTGCAGACAAACTGGATGACAGTAGAAGTGGAGTGAGTGGCATACAGACTTCCATGTCTTGTGCAGACTACACATCAGCGACAACAAAGCTGCATAACAGTATGATAACCTCACAGACCATTTACAACTACACTGTCCATACATGGACAGCACAAATGATCACACTACCTACGAGAAGACCTCATCTAGAACTAAAAATCCCTAGCAAGTAAAACAATAAATCCTTAAACAGCAGGGTTCCCCAACTGGCTCGCGGGTGGTTTTATTTGGCCCCCCAAGTTTTCTGAGCAAAACTTGTTCCTAAGAATTCCCACGGATAATAGAGAGAGATACATGTGATCGTATACAAATGTAAGCAAGGTTTGAAATGATGTTTTAGGTGAAATATATATTTTGCGATCAAATTGCAGTATACAAATTATTTGTAATTATGTTCCGGCCCACCGACCATTCACTCAAGAAAGAAAATGGGCCTGCGGCTGAATCTAGTTGATGATCCCTGATATACAGTATCCTGGGACAAATCAAAAGTCTCACAGCTTCTAGTATTTTCGTATATTCATCCCTCCTAGAGCACATTTCCTGTTAATGCCACAGGTGTCTATAATTGAGGGAACTACACTGCCATCTCTATGCTGCCTAACACAGATCCAGTAGAACCACAGGGCTCAGGTTGTCTACTCACCTCACTGTGGCAGGAAGGCATGCAATCTATACAGCTGGTGAGACAAGATCATATTTAAAAGAGCCCTTTTCTGACGACCTCAGATATACGCCCTTTAACAACCCCACCGGCGGTAACACAAATAACCTTACAATAAAATGTTCCAAGGACGGGTCCGCTATACTTTAGTTCAGGACAGTAACATGACTTGGCACTGGGAAAATTAGACAGTCATGACAATAGTAGTGTTAGGCCATTTGTGTGCTGGGGACTGACTCTGGTGAGTGGAGGGACTTAGTGGATGCCAGTGGACTGGCTATGAGGTAGATTCATTTGTTGCAATCACTATACCTGTGGGGCTCACAGGCGCAACATGGATATGATAAGATGGGGAAGACTTCAATCTACACAGATTAATTGTTCAAAGACAAAAATCACTCACCGTGTACAGTACCAGTCGAAAGTTTGAACATACCTACTCATTCAAGGGTTTTTCTTTATATTGTAGAATAATAGTAAAGACATCAAAACTATGAACATATGGAATAATGTAGTAACCAAAAAAAGTGTTTAAATCAATATATTTCTTACATGTTTAAAAAAAAAAAAAGTTTAACTCAATAAAGTCCGTTAAGAACAAATTCTTATTTACAATGATGGCCTACCCCAGCCAAACCCGGACGACGCTGCACCAATTGTGTGCCGCTCTATGGGACTCCCAATCATGACCAGATGTGATACAGCCCTGGATTTTTTTTAGATCAAAGTAGCCACCCTTTGCCTTGATGAAAGCTTTGCATAGTCGTGGCATTCTCCCAACCAGCTTCATGAGGTAGTCAACTGGAATGCATTTCAATTAACAAGTGTGCCTTGTTAAAAGTTATTTTGTGGAATTTCTTTCCTTCTTAATGAATGAGTCGATTAGTTGTCTAGGGGTGGTATACATTAGCTAGCCCATGTTCATATTATGGCAAGAACAGCTCAAATAAGCATAGAGAAACAGTCCATCATTACTTTAAGACATGAAGCTCAGTCAATGGAGAAAATTGTGCAGTTGCAAAAACCATCAAGTGCTATGTTGAAACTGGCTCTCATAAGGACCACCACAGGAAAGGAAGACCCAGAGTTAGCTCTGCTGCAGAGGACAAGTTCATTAGAGTTAACTGCACCTCAGAAATTGCAGTCCAAATAAATGCTTCAGAGTTCAAGTAAGACATCAACATCAACTGTTCAGAGACCATGAAGGCCTGATTTCACATGGTCAAATTGCTGCAAAGAAATCACTACTAAAGGACACTAATAAGAAGATTTATTGGGCCAAGAAACACAAGCAATGGACATTAGAATGGTGGAAATCTGTCCTTTGGTCTGATGAGTTTGAGATTTTTGGTTTCAACCGAGGTCTTTTTGTGAGACGCAGAGCAGGTGAACGGATGATCTCCGCATGTCTAGTTCCCACCATGAAGCATGGTGGTGTGACGGTGGGGGTGCTTTGCTGGTGACACGGTCAGTGATTTATTTAGAATTCAAGGCACACTTAACCAGCATGGCTACCAGTGCATCCTGCAGTGACACACCACCCCATCTGGTTTGCTCTTTGTGGGACTATCATTTTATTTTCAACAGGACATTGACCCCACACACCTCCAGGCTGTGTAAGGGCTATTAGACCAAGGAGAGTGATTGAGTGCTGCATCGGATTACATGGCCTCCACAATCACCCGACCTCAACTCAATTGAGATGGTTTAGGATGAGTTGGACTGCAGAGTGAAGGAAAAACCAGGCAACAGGCGCTCAGTATATGTGGGAACTCCTTCAAGACTGATGGAAAAGCATTCCAGGTGAAACTGGTTGAGAGAATACCAAGAGTGTGCAAAGCTTTCATCAAGGCAAACGGTGGCTCACTTTGAAGAATTTCACATATTTGGATTTAACACTTTTTTGGTTAATGCATGATTTCATAGTTTTGATGTCTTCCTCACTATTATTCTACAATGTAGAACATAGTAAAAATAAAGAAAAACCCTTGAATGAGTAGGTGTCCTAACTTCTGACTGGTACTGTATAGTGGCAATGACAAGAGCAACAATATTAAACAAAAAACAAACTGGAATGTCGAAAAACTGAACTATTCCAATTAGTACAAAACGGAATAGATATTTTATTTAACCCCAAACAAAGCAAACAGGTTGGTGAGCAAGAGCCCCCCCCCACTGTCACAAGAGGACCAAAAATAACACAGAATCTTGCAAAAACAATATTGGTTTATCAGTTTCTTCACATAAAATTAGGTTGATTCATTTGTCACAATTCCAGTCATATTTTCTTGTCCTTCAAATAATTCATTAAAATACCCGTATAAAACTGTACACCCTGAGGACATATAAAAGGTTAATTGAATTGGGGAGGATGAAGCACTGACGTGAAGAAATAATCATGCATGGGTGCAATTGTGGATACAATCTTAACCGTTACGAATAGAATAATAAAACTCACCATAAAAGGGAGCGACAGTGGGACTACCATGTTAGGTGTTATTTTTCACCAAATGTATGGAATGCAATACATGGTCCAGGTTAAACGAAATGGGCTGTAAAGATGACAACATTAACATAAAAAAAGACCTTAGCATACATCAATTGTTGATTCTAACTCATGTTCACTTAGTGCGTATACCAACCAGCAGGACACATGGAAATGTGGAAAACCATCCATCATAATTCCCTAGTTTGAGACAAGAGGTCAACTACAGTGAAGAGTTACAGTTGAAGTTGAAAGTTAACATACACTTATGTCAGAGTCATTAAAACTCATTTTTCAACCACTCCACAAATTTATTGTTAACAAACTAGTTTTGGCAGGTCAGTTAGGACATCTACTTTGTGCATGACACAAGTAATTAATCCAACAATTGTCTACAGATTCCAGTGGGTCAGAAGTTACCATACACTAAGTTGACTGTGCCTTTAAACAGCTTGGAAAATTTCAGGAGATGTCATGGCTTTAGAAGCTTCTGATAGGCTAATTGACATAATTTGAGTCAATTAGAGGTGTACCTGTGGATGAATTTCAAGGCCGACCTTCAAACTCAGTGCCTCTTTGCTTGACATCATGGGAAAATCAAAAGAAATCAGCGAAGACCCCAGAAAAAAAATTGGAGACCTCAAGTCTGGTTCATCCTTGGGAGCAATTTCCAACAACAGCAAAGGACCTTGTGAAGATGCTGGAGGAAACAGGTACAAAAGTATCTATATCCACAGTAAAACGAGTCCTATGGCGACATAACCTGAAAGGCCGCTCAGCAAGGAAGAAGCCACTGCTCCAAAACTGCCATAAAAAAAGCCAGACTACGGTTTGCAACTGCACATGGGGACAAAGATCCTATTTTTGGAGAACTGTCCTCTGGTCTGATGAATCAAAATTAGAACTGTCTGGCCATAATGACCATCGTTATGTTTAGAGGAAAAGGGGATGCTTGCAAGCCGAAGAACACCATCCCAACCATGAAGCATGGAGATGGCAGCATCATGTTGTGGGGGTGCTTTGCTGCAGGAGGGACTGGTGCACTTCACAAAATAGATGGTATCATTAAGGAGGAAAATTATGTGGATATATTGAAGCAATATCTCAAGACATCAGTCAGGAAGTTAAAGCTTGGTCGCAAATGGGTCTTCCAAATGGACAATGACCCCAAGCATACTTCCAAAGTTGTGGCAAAATGGCTTAAGGACAACAATGTCAAGGTATTGGAGTGGCCAGTACAAAGCCCTGACCTCAATCCTATAGAAAATTGGTGAGCAGAACTGAAAAAGCTTGTGCGAGCAAGGAGGCCTACAAACCTGACTCAGTTACACCAGCTCTGTCAGGAGGAATGGGCCAAAATTCACCCAACTTATTGTGGGAAGCTTGTGGAAGGCCACCCGAAACGTTTGACCCAAGTTAAACAATTGAAAAGGCAATGCTACCAAATACTAATTGAGTGTATGTAAACTTCTGACCCACTGGGAATGTGACGAAATAAATAAATAATTCTCTACCTTGTTCTCCATCTTATTCTGACATATCACATTCTTAAAATAAAGTAGTGATCCTAACTGACTTAAGACAGGGAATTGTTACTAGATTTAAACGTCAGGAATTGTGAAAAACTGAGTTTAAATGCATTTGGCTAAGGTGTATGTAAACTTCCAACTTCGACTAATATATATATATAAAACAAGCACCAACGTAAAAATTCCAAGGCCACTCCAGTATGTGTAGACTATCCCTAGTGCATAGCAGAGAAGGCTCTCTGCAGGTCTATATCTATCGTTCACACATTCAACAAAAAGTAAACGGCAAGGCCCGTCTGTCGACAGGGTTCTGATGACGGCTTCTCTTCAGTCTTAAAGTTTCTCCTTTTCTACACCTGAGTTTAAAAACGTTTGTGGAAAAAACCCCAAAGAAACAATAACACCAGCCCCCTCTTCTCATCACCGGATCCATTTTTCTCTTCTGTAGAGGTTTGGACAGGACCGAAGGGGCTGAAGGTCCATAGGAGAGCTATAGTCAGGGGAAGAGCCTTCCTCCAGACAAAACCCAATGACCAGTAGCTTTGTCCAACCAGTGTGAGGCTGCAGATAGAGGAGCAGGATCTCCAGATGTTCTTGCAGGAAGGGACCAGCTGTACACACAGTCTGAACTGGAAGTCCACTGGCAGACAGAGCCATGTCTCTGCATAGAGGCAGTCTCAGTGAGGGTTCCACATGAAGCAGACAGACAGCCGCCCGAGGGGCAAAGAACTCATTCCCTAAAGAGATTCTCAAATAAATATGTTTCCCTTGTCTGCACACACTGCATATCTTCTGTCTGATGCAGTGAGAGCAGTAGTTACTGGTGCCCCTTGACACAGACAGACAGAGAAAAGACAACGGCCAAGACTCCATTTTGAGCCGCTCCACAGCAGAGATCATCATGGTTCCAACAGCACAGTCACATTTAAAGGCTTATGACAGGAGACACACAGGCAACCACACGGGTTATCGTCATGGATGGATGAAATGCAGGCACTGCTTTGTGTACAGGTGTTTGTTGCTTTTGTCCTTCATCTGGATTGTGGGGAAAAGGAATGAAAAAAAGGAGATTAATCATTGAAACATGACAGGGATTCGGAAATATTGATTGGTGATAGCCCTTAACCCTCCGCCGCCTTTGAATAATCACTCACCCTGCTCCCACAGAGTTGCTCAAACTCCCTGTTTACTGCTGGGACCACTGGGAGACATCATCTGCTGCCTACAACATTACATAATAGATATCAGTGACCTCCTCTTCCAAGCCATCAAAGCAAAATAACAAATTAACAGTTAGAATCTCCAGTGTAGCTCTTTCTTACCCTGGGTGAAGGAAGTGTTCGGGCGCCAGGCCTCTCTGCTGGACCATCATGCCCTGGAAGTGGCCTCCGGCCTGGGGATGTCTGTACATGGCCATGCGGGTCTGCCCCGGGGGAAAGGGAAGGTGCTGGGGCCGGTGCAGGGCTTCCATGAGGTGGGGGTGGGGTCTCTGCGGGGCGTAGTGTCCACTGGGGTAACCTGGCTGGTTGGGGTATGGAGCATGGGACATCATGTGGGGAGGCGGGGCCCCGCCCTGCTGCATCCCAGTATGCACTGCTCGGGAATCGTACAGGAAGTTGGCCATGCGAGGTGGGGGCTGGGCACTCCGGCGGCGTGCGGCAGCGTTGTGGCTGTCCAGGTCCAGGATCTCTTTGGGGCTCTCTGGCCGCTCCGAGCTCTCCTCCACCAGAGCAGGCTGATGCTTCACAGGGCTGCCAGCCTCCCTACTCTCCTTCTCCACAGATCCTCCACGGGGGCCCTCGGGCAGGGGATTGGGGGACATCAGGCTGCCCCCGGAGCCTTCAGAGCCCAGGGGGGAGCCCATGCTGCTGCCCTCCTTCAGGCGCCCATTGACGTTGGCACTAGTTGCAGGCAGGTAGGTGTTGGAGGGCATGGGGTGGCGAGGCTGGTACTGCTGCTGCCTGTGCCACTCCTCGGAGGGGTAGCCCCCCCGGATGTTGCCCGGGGGCTGGGGGTAGAAGTGTTGCTGCTGGTACTGGGGGTACATGTTAGGGTGGCCCTGGGGATGCTGCTGCTGGGCCATGTGGTATGGATAGGCAGCTCCTTGCTGGTGGTAGGTGGGGTAGCCGGCAGGGTTATGGTGGGGGTTCATGGTCTGGGGAACAGATTGGTTCGGGTAAGGCTGTTGATTTGAAGGGGGCATGGGTTTGCCCATAGGTTGACCATAGTGCAGATGTGTTGGGCTGCCCATGCCATATTGACACATGGCTCCATTGACCTGGCCCTGGGAGTGGGGAGGCATGGCTGGGTTGTGACCAGGTGCCAGTCCCCTTGGCCCCTGGTTACCGGGTTGTGTCTGTTGTGCCTTGGGACTGAACGACTGTTGTTTATAGATGCCATTTGGAGGTCCAGACTTCATCATGCTGGAGTTACCAGAACTGTCTCCAGAGTCCCTCCTGCTAGTGGGCTCGCTTGGCCTCTGGTCATCTGGGCTGGGCTGGGGAGGCAACTGGGACACAGGGTGGCTGGGGGGCAGGGAGGTGAGAGGTGCTGGCTGGGTTGGACCGGGGCCAGGCTGGGCCCCCTGGGGGGCGCTCTGTGGCATTCCATGCATGGAGATTGGTTGAGGAACATTCTGCGCCACATGTGGAGGTGTGTTCTGAGAGTTTTGTTGGTGGGGGTTATGGGATCCTTGCTGTGGGGCATTTCGAGTGATATGTTGAGGGATGTTTTGTTGCTGTGCATTCTGGGTATTGTGCTGATGGGCGTTCTGAAGACAAGTGGCATTCTCTAGGATTTGCTGGGGGGGGCTCTGGGTAATATGCTGTGGAGTATTCTGGGAGTGACGAGAGTTCTGGGAGTGAGGTGCATTGTGTGGGTGAGGAGGATGAACAATGGAAGGGTTGTTCTGATGAGGGGGAGTCTGGCTGACAGATTGTCCTCTGCTCTCCCCCTCTTGGTTGTTGTTTGTCTCTGAGCTCTGTGGGAGTCCCAGCCCAGACGCAGCCTGCTCCCGGGTCCCGCTAACCCTCTCCTGTGATCTGCCCCAGTTTGGAGCAGAGGGGCTCTGCATGCCCCGAGTGGGGCGACTGGGAGGCTCTGTGGGACAGGGGAACGAGGTGTGTTCCTGTTCAGATGGGACGGGGGTTACCAGAGCTCCTGCATGGTTGTTGGATGTTTTGGGATCTGACGTGGACCCTGTCAAGACAGATCATTTAGTGAGTGGAAGGTTGTTACAGTGAAAACAAAGTATCGATTTGTCGAACAGCATCTGAATGAATGCCGCAAGACTGAGAGCGTGTCGTATTACATTTCCTGGCACAGACTCAAAATGGTCAAATTAATTGATACACAAAATTAACAAAACAATCTATGATTACATTTAAGTTAAAAATGTTGAGTTCATCCTTCCATATCAAAACATCTTGCTAGGGTAGCTGCAGTGCTAATTTCATCAACAAAGAGTCACGGAAATACATTTTTTAGTGGTAATTGACCAGACTAAATAGACCCAGAGGAAAAAAAAAAAAAAGACTAAATCATCTTTGACTAGAATCTGACTTACGTAGACTGGACAATAGTTTTTGGAGAGATTGAGAGCTTTTTATGACATTAGTAAAATTGTAAGGCTTTCTCATTGCAATGTTGCACTGCGGTAGTGTTGTCACAATACCAGAATTTTGACTTTGATACCAGGTTTAATATCACGATACTCGATACCAAAATAACAGTTGATAGCGAAACGATACCACAGCAAAAAATAATAAAAAATACATTTAAAAAAGGGTATTAGTTAGACAGAATAACCACTGGGATATATATATATATATATTACATTGAACAATTTCTTGATAACTGTTAGACCAATTAAAATAAACAGAATATCTATTATTAAAACATTTTACCCCCTTTTCGTGATAGCCAATTGCAATCTTTTTTCATCGCTGCAACTCCCGAACGGGCTTGGGAGAGGCGAAGGTCGAGTCATGTAACTTCCAAAACATCACCTGCCAAACCGCACTTCTTAACACCCTCCCGCTTCACCCGGATGCCAGCCGCACCAATGTGTCGGAGGAAACACTGTCCAACCAACGACCGAGGTCAAACCTGCAGGTGCCCAGCCCGCCACAAGAAGTCACTAGAGCGCAATGAGCCAAGTAAAGCACCTCCTGCCAAACCCGGACGATGCTGGGCCAATTGTGCACCACCCTATGGGACTCCCGATCACAGCCTGTTGTGATCCAGCCCGGGATCGAATCCGGGTCTGTAGTGACGCCTCTTAGCACTGCCACTCGGGAGGCCCACAAAATCTCAACTGTTTCATTAGACCTGTGATTCAGGAAAGCGATATAACTGATTATATAAATAGTTTAGTGCCAAAACTACATAAAAAACACCTTTAAGCTCATTTCTGAAGCTTCTATATTGCAATAGTCTACACGCCATAGAAATACTATGGATTTTACACAGCATACTACGATTCCCAGAGTGCATTTCAACTCCCAAGGTGTAACGCTCCACCTAGGGCTGCTGGCTGGCTAGTGGCTACTGCTACTAATCCCAGACAAATGCGAAGTAGTCTAAATATATTGCTGTCATTGCTAAGTTGAGTGCATTTCACGTTACTTTAGGGTTGTAATCATATTATAATGCTCAGTACTCACATGAATGTCACGCTGAATAAATGTTCATGGCATTGTCACTCAGTTATAATTTAGTTGCTAGTAGAATAGCAGTACAATGCAAATGTCATGTCTAAAATAGTTTGTCGTTTTGCCACGCAACATCCCTTGCACTGCTTTAGAACACCTTTTGCATAGTTGTTTCGGTGGGCTTGCCCTCACCATCTGCTCTGTAAGCAAAGTATTCCCAAAGTTTGCTTCTGGAGTCTGTCAGCTGCGTGCGCAAGCACCCTGGCCAGCTTACTACTGCCCCCTTGAAGATTCAAAACAAATTACCAGACAAACTATCCTCTCAATCCGTATATGACATGAGATATTTGACAGAAGTACTGAAAGTAACAAAAATTCTAGTAAGCAAACTGTTTTTCATGTTCTAGTATTGAAAAAGGGACAAAGTTTCATGCCCAGGTCATTCACGAGTCACCTCGTTGCCTGGCAGGGTTGCCATGTCCGCGGTTTTCCGGCTAAATTGGGAGACTTTGAAAACTGTTGTGGATGAAAATGTATTTGTCGCAGGTTGCAGGTTTTTAGGCCACTTCTAAATTGCACCGTGGCCGCCATGGCATTTAAAAATAAAATGAAAAATATAATAATTTCACTTTGACCAGCTGCTGCTCACTGTCAGGCAGGCCATTGCTGAGTGTTGTTGTGGGGAGGGAGGGGGAGGGCCGTGTGTGTGTGCGTGCGTTGAGCACAGCAATAGGTAGCTGAGTCACGTGACTGAGAGGAGAGCAGCACGCCACAGTTTCTAAACCCAGCGGCCCAACATTGCGAGACGTCCAGGGAAGCTTGCGAAACAGGCAAAGCCGGGGTTAGGTGTCAATGAGAAAAGTGAAGAATTCTTCCTTAACAGAAATGTAATAATGTGTCCCTGAACAAAAAGAGAGAGGGGGGAGGGGTCAAAATCAAAAGTAACAGTCAGCTGCATTAAGTACTACAGTGCATCTCCTCATGGACTGCACCAGATTTGCCAGTTCTTGCTGCGAGATGTTACCCCACTCTTCCACCAAGGCACCTGCAAGTTCCCGGACATTTCTGGGGGGAATGGCCCTAGCCCTCACCCTCTGATCCAACAGGTCCCAGACGTGCTCAATGGGATTGCGATCTGGGCCCTTCGCTGGCCATGGCAGAACACTGACATTCCTGTTTTGCAGGAAATCACGCACAGAACAAGCAGTATGGCTGGTGGCATTGTCATGCTGGAGGGTCATGTCAGGATGAGCCTGCAGGCAGGGTACCTCATGAGGGAGGAGGATATCTTCCCTGTAACGCACAGTGTTGAGATTGCCTGCAATGACAACAAGCGCAGCCTGATGATGCTGTGACACCACCTCAGACCTTCCACCTCCAAATTGATCCCGCTAGAGTACCGGCCTCTGTAACGCTCTTTCCTTTGACGATAAACACGAATCCGACCATCCCCCCTGGTGAGACAAAACCGTGACTCAGTGAAGAGCACTTTTTGCCAGTCCTGTCTAGTCCAGCGACAGTGGGTTTGTGCCCATAGGCGACGTTGTTGCCGGTGATGTCCGGTGAGGACCTGCCTTACAACAGGCCTACAAGCACTCAGTCCAGCCTCTCTCAGCATATTGCGGACAGTCTGAGCACTGATGGAGGGATTGTGCGTTCCTGGTGTAACTGCGGCAGTTGTTGTTGCCATCCTGTACCTGTCCCGCAGGTGTGATGTTAGGACGTACCAATCCTGTGCAGGTGTGATGTTCGAACGTACCAATCCTGTGCAGGTGTTGTTACACGGTGTCTGCCATTGCGAGGACGATCACCTGTCCGTTCTGCAGCGTGGTCCTTCACAGAATCCCCCCCAAAATAATTTTGTCCCCCTACACCAGTCGTGATCACGACACGCAGGTTAAAATATCAAAACAAACTCTGAACCAATTACATTAATTTGGGGACAGGTCGAAAAGCATTAAACATTTATGGCAATATAGCTAGTTAGCTTGCTGTTGCTAGCCAATTTGTCCTGGATATAAACATTAGGTTGTTATTTTACCTAAAATGCACAAGGTCCTCTACTCCCACAATTAATCCACACATAAAACGGTCAACCAAATAATTTCTAGTCATCTCTCCTCCTTCCAGGCTTTTTCATATTTGAACTTGTATGGCATCTCAACTTTAATAGTATTACCACGACAACCGGCAACACAATTCATCTTTCAATCACCCACTTAGGTATAACCAATGAGGAGATGGCACATGGGTACCTGCTTCTATAAACCAATGAGGAGATGGGAGAGGCAGGACTTGCAGCGCAATCTGCATCAGAAATAGAAATTACTTTTATTTTAGCCCTTGGCAACGCAGATGCTCGTTGACACGTGCGAGCAGATTGCTACATTTATTTTGCCACACACGTGACGCGAGCGGTGTAGTCAATGTATTAGGTGCCTCACAGTACGGACATTGCAATTTATTTCCCTGGCCACATCTGCAGTCCTCATGCCTCCTTGCAGCATGTCTAAGCACGTTCACGCAGATGAGCAGGGACCCTGGGCATCCTTCTTTTGGTGTTTTTCAGTGTCAGTAGAAAGGCCTCTTTAGTGTCTTACATTTTCATAACTGTGACCTTAATTGCCTACCGTCTGTAAGCTGTTGGTGTCTTAACGACCGTTCCACAGGTGCATGTTCATTAATTGTTTATGGTTCATTGAACAAGCATGGAAAACAGTGTTTAAACCATTTACAATTAAGATATGTGAAGTTAATTGGACTTTTATGAATTATCTTTGAAAGACAGGGTACTGAAAAAGGGACGTTTCTTTTTTTGCTGAGTTTATATATACACACAATCAGATAATAACAGATTGATAATGCTAGCTAGTTAGGTTGCAGTAAACTATCAGAAATAATTTTGATTAGGCCTACAATACAGTTACAATATGTGAAGGGGCAGGGCTCCAGACTGCTACCATTTAGTTGCCTTTTGCAACCCTTTGACTTGGCTGTGCGAGTTACATTTTTAATTGGTTGCGTCAGTGCGAGCTGAACAGTCATTATGTCTACATGACCACCTCACTCCAAAGTTGTAAAACATACTAATTTCTGTCTGTTAAAACAATAAAGTGCATTATCCTCATAATTCCTGTAATGAGAGAGTGTCTGCCCAGCCCCTAGGCCTGTTTGGCTGGGGCCTGCTGCTGTGATGAGTGAGCCACTTGGTGCTCTTAGGGAAGAAAAGGCTTCCGATTGTATAACACTTCAAAATCCAATTGTGGGAAATACAACTACTGTTGTTCTCAGCTTTCTGTGGGTAGGATTTGTATTTGTCATCTCTTAATATTGAGCTCAATATCAACTATTTTACAACCAAGATATCTGATATGGCTTTAAGATATGAACCGCAAACTGCGCAATAGCAATTGTGCGTGCATAGGGTAGAAGGCTACAACTTCAAAGTTCTTTTAGGACATTAAATGTACTGTTAGATTAATACAGCACTACTGGTAGTGGGTATTATATTTAGCGTTAGCGATCTAGCTGTGTTTTGAGTTCTCACTTCCTCATGTGGTGAATTAGCCCCAAAATAAATGTTCCTATGATAAAGTGCATGTAAAAATGTAGCTATATCTCTATTGAACAAGAAAATTATGAACTTTCTGGAGCCCTACTTTAACAGTAAAATATAACAACACCTTACTGTCAACCCACAATTCATGACAATCATTGGGTTAGTTTGCAGATAAAAATACCTTGAATATTGTTTGATGCCGTGAAAAAATATGGTGCCACCAAATCATGGGCTGGTGCAAAAAAAAAACTGAAAAGGTTAGTGCCACCAGGGGAAAATGTTAATCTGGAGCCCTGTCAAGGGGTGTGATTTTTTAACCTGGTGCAGAGTAATGTGTTCTTCTGCTAATTTAGCTGTTGGGAATAGAATCATAAAATAGAATGTCATGCGGAAGAATATGTTAGACAAGGCTATGTATACAAGTCAGTGACTTATGTTTACTACAGGTTAATGAGGCATTACAAATGTGATGTGACTAAAATTAAAGGGCATTTATAGTTGACTAAAATGTCCTACTGTTTTCATTATTTTCACAACTAGACAATCATTATTCAAATTACACAAATGTGACACTTAAACTTGCAATATGTTACTTTTTGGGCAACCTGACCAAATTCAAATAGAAATGTGGGTTATAGATTGGTTATTCACATTGAAAGCAAGTCAATGAAGCGGTAGATCTGTTCTATGTGCACTATTTTTATGCTTCCTGTTAACTTCCGGTTTTGCATCCTTTACTTTCAGTTTTGTACACTACCTTCAAACTAGAGGACGACCGATTATGATTTTTCAAAGCCGATACCAATTATTGGAGGACCAAAAAAGCAAATTACCGATTAATCTGCAGATTTAAAAAAAAAAAAGTTATTTGTAATAATGACAATTACAACAATACTGATTTAACACTTATTTTAGCTTAATATAAAACATCAATAAAATTAATTTAGCCTCAAATAAATAATGAAACATGTTCAATTTGGTTTAAATAATGCAAAAACAAATTGTTGGTGAAGAAAGTAATCTGTACCATGTAAAAATGTGTGCCATGTAAAAAAGCTAACGTTTAATTTAACATGCGACTTCAATTTTCCAAGGTAAGAGATTTTAGGTTGTAGTTAATATAGTATTTATAGGACTATTTCTCTCTATACCATTTGCATTTCATATACCTTTCACTAATGGATGTTCTTATAGTCACTATAGCATTGCCAGGGTAACAGTATAGCTTCCGTCCCCCTCCTCGCCCCTACCTGGGCTCGAACCAGGAACACATCGACAACAGCCACACTCAAAGCATCGCTACCCATCGCTCCACAAAAGCCACGGCTCTTGCAGTGCAAGGGGAATAAATACTCCAAATCTAAAAGCGAGTGACGTTTGAAACTGTATTAGCGCACACCCAGCTAACTAGCTAGCCATTTCACATTGGTTACACCAGCAATTAGGCTGATAGGCTTGAAGTCATAAACAGCGCTGTGCTTGCGAAGAGCTGCTGGCAAAACGCACAAAAGTGCTGTTTGAATGAATGATTACGGAACTGCTGCTGCTCAGTCAGACTGCTCTATCAAATCAGACTTAATTAATTATAACATAATAGCACACAGAAATACGAGCCGTTGGTCATTTATATATTCGAATCCAGAAACTATCATTTCGAAAACAAAACATTTATTATTTCAGTGAAATACGGAACCGTTCGGTATTTTATCTAACGGGTGGCATCCCCAAGTCTAAATATTCTTGTTACATTGTACAACCTTCCATGTTATGTCATAATTAAGTAAAATTCTGGCAAATTAGTTCGCAATGAGCCAGGCAGCCCAAACTGTTGCATATACCCAGACTCTGCGTGCAATGAACGCAAGAGAAATGACAATTTCACCTGGTTAATATTGCCTGCTAAACTGGATCAGTTGTTATAACTAGTGATTATGATTGATTGTTTTTTATAAGGTAAGTTTAATGCTAGCTAGCAAGTTACCTTAGCTTCTACTACATTTGCGTAACAGGCAGACTACTTGTGGAGTGCAATGGTTAGAGCGTTGGACTAGTTAACTGTGCAGTTGCAAGATTGAAACCCCTGAGCTGACAAGGTGAAAATCTGTCGTTCTGCCCCTGAACAAGGCAGTTAACCCACAGTTCCTAGGTAGTCATTGAAAATAAGAATGTGTTCTTAACTGACTTGCCTAGTTAAATAAAAAAAGGTATACGTTTTTTAAATAAAAAAATAAATCAGAAATTGGCGCCCAAAAATACAGATTGTTATGAAAACTTGAAACCGGCCCCAATTAATCGGCCATTCCGATTAATCGGTCGACCTCTACTTCAAACAGCTGAAAATATAATATTGTTGGTTATGGAAAAGACATTTCACAGCGGTTGAGATGGTACATTTATTCTTTCCCTCCCCTCCCGGAGGACCTAAGCCCTGGGACCATGCCTCAGGACTACCTGGCCTGATGACTCCTTGCTGTCCCCAGTCCACCTGGTCGTGCTGCTGCTACAGTTTCAACTGTTCTGCCTGCGGATATGGAACCCTGGCCTGCTGTATCTAACTTTGAATGCTCGGCTATGAAAAGCCAACTGACATTTACTCCCGAGGTGCTGACCTGTTGCACCCTCTAAAACCACTGATGATGATTATACCCTGCTGGTCATCTACGAACGTTTGAACATCTTGGCCATGTAAGATTATAATCTCAACCCGGCACAACCAGAAGAGGACATGCCACCCCTCAGAGCCTGGTTCCTATCTAGGTTTGTTGCTAGGTTCTTGCCTTTCTAGGGAGTTTTTGCTTGCTGTTCGGGGTTTTAGGCTGGAACCTAGCACTAATAGCATTTTGTGACATCGGCTGATGTAAAAAGGGCTTCATGAATACATTTCATTGATTCTTTATCCTATCCTTGCTTGTTTTATCACAAACTGAAATTAGGCGAGCTATTCAAATATTTGCAACTAGCAAATGGAGGAGCGATTTCTGCATAGTGCATCTTTAATACTATTTTAGTCTAAATGACTAGACTAAATTTTTTTTTTAAAAGACTGATAAAATGAACACTGCTGCAGTGTGATGACATGTCATCTCTCAAAGCAAGTCACGAGACACTATTAAACTGGTCAATATTTGTCACTTACTGTGAAAAACAATTATCGCATTGTTGAGGGGAGTTGAGAGGTTTGCTTATGAAATATAGACTAAATGAGAGAAAAGTCCTGAATTAAAATGTTTTAAAAAGGTCAATTTTCATAAAGTTAGCGAGGTAGAGCTCTAAAGCAGAGAAGGTCATTCCTACCTTTCGGCTTCAAATCTGCGTGATGGGCAGCCTGGCTGTCCGGGCCATTGTCTCTGGCAAGACGTAGCAGCTGAATTTCAGGGAGAGGGTGGTACTGCGAGGGGTGAGTTGGGGCGCTGCCAACACCCTGTAGGGGCTGCTGCTGGAAGTTGCCCATGCCCTGGTGAGAGGAGCCAGCAGAGAGTCCGGTGGAGGAGGCAGACAGCTGCTGCAGGGCAATCATCTCTGGGCTCTCCAGCATGGAGGCCAGACACTGCCTGGAGTCCTGATGAGGCATGGGGGTCCGCAGGGCCAGGGGTCCATTGGGATGAGAGGGGTACCCTCCGGGGCCCCCAGGCTGCTCTGGCCAGGGTTTGGGGCCCATGGGACGAGGAACCCCAGTGTTATAAGAGAGCTGCTGGTGGTTAGCCATATTTTGCACTTTTTTCCCAGGTCCACTGGGCCTCTCCTGGCCTTGGTGGTTCATCCCTGACCACATGTTAGGAGGCATGCCCATACCTGGATGGAAGGCTGGGTAGTTGTGTCGTGGTGGGACGTCAGGCCCGGGGTAGCAGTTCCCTCCGGGGTGTAGGGGGTGGCCGTTGGTGCGCTGGCGGGACAAGTACATGCTGCTGTCGGGCATGGGGGTGCAGAGGCCCCCAGACTGGAGGGCCACAGGACGGGGGCCCAGTGAGGGACCATGGGTGGGACCCATGTAGGGGTGCTGCTGCCGGTGGTGCTGTGGCTGAAGAGGCCGGCCATCAGGCCCCATTTGGTATCCATGGCCAACGTGGTGTCCATCACGCATGTGTGGCTGGAATACAACATCTATTAGTATGTGCATAGCAGCAAATATAAAGTCAACTGACAGATCAGAAACACACAAAACATTGTGAGAGTACAGCAGATACTGGATAGCTCCGAATTAAATTTGTGAAACCTCCTTCGATTGTTTTCTGAGCTGATCTCACCTGCATGCTGTAATGTTGAGGCATGTGATGAGCATTGGGATCCCCAGGCCGGGGCATGCGTCCCTGTCCAGGGTAGGCGTAGCCGGGGTCCATCCTCTGGCCGTACATGTATGGGCCGTGGGGATTAGGGGGGTGCTGGAGCTGCTGCAGAATGGATGACAGTTCAACATCTGTCTAAAATGTAATGCATTCATTTGTCTTCATCTAGAACTACCTTTTAGCTCCTCTGTAAAAAGGGGGAAAAACCCTTGATGCTTTCTCTTCATTCACTACCAACTCCTACTAAAGCAGTAAAATATACTTTCTCCTATGTGAAATATTGTTTTTGACAAGCAAGGCCAGCTACCTGCTGTGCTGGGTAGTAAAGGTTCCCAGGATGGGGTTGTCCATGAGGTATGCCATGGGGGTGTGGGGGTCCATTGGCCCAGTGGGGGGGAGGGGGTGGCTGTGCTGGCTTATTCCCCTCCTCCTCCATTGGGGTGCTGCCCTTGCCCCCTGGATGTGTCCGTTTGCGTGAGGCCTGCTCGGTGGCTCGGATCAAGCTTTCTGGCCCTGCCTGTTTGTTGCCTTTGCTTCGCCTTTTCTCCTTGCGGTCTCTCTCACGGTCCTCGCCGCTCACGTGGAACTCCTCATCCGTGTCGCCGTCCTCCGAAGGGAAGTGCTTCAGTAGCGCCCGGCTGAAACAACGCTCCAGGGATTCTGCCATGATGCTGTACTCTGCAGAAAAACACAAGCACCATGAGTATTATCTGCATGCCACGCACACAGACACGCACCCGTCTGTTGTGGGGCCAGGCGATGTTGACCCCAGCGTTGGCCGGCAGGTTGACCTGTTCAGAGGGCCTTGGTGTGGTTGACCCCTAGCCCCCATGCCTCTCCCTTGGGAGTGCATTCAGATGGATGGATGGCTCCAGACAGGGCGCTTAACTAGGGGCTAGAATGTCTCTCTGGCAAGCAGGCAGGATGCTGCAGGGCCTGATGCACAGCTCAATCACTCCCCATTCATCACTGTCACACAGAGCCACATTAGAGCTCTCCCCCAACGCAGCCATTCTCCCCTCTCCACCACGTGCACTTAGTCAAATTGATCTATCTCAAATTCATAAATCAAGTCCAAAGTCAACCCAAAAACTATTTGCACAAGCTAGAGGCATTTTTGGGACATTAGAAATTTGACAAAAAATAAAGAGATTATAGATCAAAATTAAGAGGTGTGTGTATTTACCGCTGTCTTCCCCATTGTACTCAATGCAGTTTTCAAATATGAGCTTCATGTCAGACACAAACTCTTCCTTGGCAATATACTCCCCTTCATTCAGCTTAGTCTCGATGGTGGATAGGTCCATCGGAGTCTGAGGAAAAAAAATCAGGGCAAACATAAATGACTACTTGTGGAATTGACGACCTCAAATTACAACTACAAAAACTCGTATAACTGAGGCATCTAACTGTCGTTTGACAGTTTGGAACCTTCCTTTTCACTGTGAGCTCACCTGAATGACTGCATTATAGTTGGGGGCATAGGATTCATCCACAGGCTCCAAGAAGGGCCAGGCATCTTTGTGGGCTCTCAGGGCCTCCAACACTGTGGGGAGAGCAAAAAGAGAGGAGGAGGACCAAGGCAGTTGGAGTCAGAACAGAGGAAATCTCCTGGCTCGCTGTCCAGAAAAATGTGCAGGTCGATATGCTTTACACATGCAGACATTATACAGTGATGATTGCATAGATGACAGGGCATATACATTACCTTTGTACAACGCCGTATAATCATCATCAATTTCATAGCTGCAATAAAAGATTGAGAAAATGTTCAAAACAAATGCACTCATTTATTCTAATAACTGGGTCACTGTACGGGTAACCAATTGCCATCTTAAATAGATATGCCCCTAACACAGATACTCCTGCTTTCATGTTGAAAATGATAACCCTGTTCAATGAGAATTGTTTCTCACTTTGGAGTGCTGGCTGGCTGATTTTAATTGTACCCTCAACTCAACTCTGGACAAAAATCATCAAGTCCCGACAACAAACACTAGATCGACAAAAAAACTCTTACTAAAGAGATGGGACTGACAGATATCTGGAGAGAGACTAATAGCTATTTTATGGATTATACATACTAATCCATTGTCCATAACAACTACTCTCGTATAGATTACATTTTTATACCAAAGATCTTCATAAATTCTGCCACTTGTCCAATCGGACCCATAGCGCTTTCAGATCACGCCGTTGTCCGCCTCCGCTTTGACCTCTGTAAAAACATCCCGAGGTCAAAAGAGCTGGAAATTCAACACCTCCATGTTATCAAACAAAGCATTCCATACATTTGGTCACTACATGGCTAGACAACTACACACAAGACAAGAAAGACTATCCTGTTCCTCTGGCCAAAATGTGGGACTCTGCCAAAGCCGCACTAAGAGGTCATCTAACTCCATATGCTTCCTCGAAGAAAGAAATCAACGGAAACAGGTTAGACGTTGAGAGGGAGCTTTAACGCTGCGAAAAAGAACATAAACAATCTCCAGACAGCACCTCTTGGAGTCAACCTAAAGCAGCCAGAGCCAAACTAAACTTGATCAAATAAAAAGTGATCTTTACTAAACAAACACCATGAGTATAGCAATAAGTATAGCGGATTGATTGCATAGCAACTGAAAAAAAGAGAAGTCAGAGCGTACAATCACAGCCATCCGAACAGCAGATGACGAAGTCCCATATGATCCAAATAAGACAAATGTAACATTACCGCAAATGATATACTTCTGAGAGAAAACATGCAGAACTCTATTCCTTCCTAGAGGGAATCTCAATACCAAAACGATCAGAGACAGACCAAGAAGATCAACTCCCCCCTTCATTCCAGAGGTCGTCCTACAGACAATTATCTCCATGCCACCTAACAAGTCCCTAGGCCCAGATGGATTTCCCAGAGACTTCTACAAAGCTTTTTGGCCCCAGCTTAGCCCTATTTTCATGCCAATGCTGGATGATTTTTGCAAAAACAGCACTCTCCCAGACTATGTACACAGCCCTCATTACAGTTCTGCTATAAAAGACAAGGAGCCTCTATCCTGATCATCTTTCCGGACCAGAAGCTTGTTGGATTGACTACAAAATAATTATCAAATTGCTGGCCCAAAATAATAAAAGATGACTATCATCTTCTGATAACATTCACAGTCTTTTTGATATTATTGATCAAGTACACACAGAAGACCCCTGTCCTGCTGGCATCACTGGATGCTGAGAAGGCGTTCGACAGGATGGAGTGGAACTTTCTGTTCTCAGTCTTAGAAAAGTTCAATATGGGCCCAAACTTCATTAAATGGATTAGGTCCCTATATTCTCATCCAAATGCCATGGTGTCTACTAACGGTCGGAACTCTGACAGATTCCCTTTGGGATGTGGCACAAGACAAGGGATACTCGATGTTCCCCCTGCTCTACTTGTTGGGGGCGGAGTTGATAAGGAGCAAGCCAAGTATTATGGGGATTTCTGCAGGCAGCCTTCAGCACAATATTTCGCTCTACGTGGATGTAGTCTTGCTCTACTTATTCAACCCTGAGAAATCCCTCCCTCCCATTTCAGACAATTGCTCAGTACAGCAAGTTCAGGATATAAGATACATTTGACCAAGTCCATTGTTTGCCCCCTCATTCTTACACTGACCAGTGCTATGAAGACACACTTTCCATTCCAATGTAAAACAACGGTGTTTCCATACCTTGGAATCTTTGTTTTGTAATGCCAGATCTCCAAACCTGGATCTCCCTCCCAATTAGCTTAGTCGGAAGATTCAATGTTAACCGTATGAACTATTTATTTCAGATGCTCAGTTTCTTCTCTTTTTTAAAAACCAACCAACGCATCACCAAATGTATATGGGGCAATAAAATAAAAAACAATGATCAAGTTCTCCACTCTATCAAAACCTGAATCTAAGGGTGGTCTTTACCGTCAATTGTACTACTGGTCTGCCCTAATCCTCAACATCCTAACATGGATCACAGATGGACAAGACTCAACGTGGATTCAGATAGAGGCCCAATCCTGTGGTTCATTGCCCCTAAGCTCAATTATATTAATTAATAACTTTAGTGAAGTGGGCAACATACCCAAAACCCTTATGATTTATACCATCCTAATAGCATGGAAGGACTAAGAAATGCCTTGGCATTTCCTCCCAGATATGCTCCCACTCACCTATAGTGTACAACCCAGACTTGCCAAAAGCCCTGAGCGAATCCAACTTTCATCTTTGACATCCTCTATGGATCAGGACCTTATCCGGCCTGTTTCATCAGAACCCAACTACTCTGAAATCCTTTTAAGAGCTATGCAGTGAATTCAATGTGCCAAGATCCATTTTTGTTGTTGTTGAGATCTTCAAATTAGACACATCATTTTATTACACCCCAGCAAGACTCCTTAGAATGAATACAGACATTTCTCCTGATTGTAAAATATGTACCATGGATGTATTTGAGCTGAAGAGAGATTACCAGATTTTGGCAATCTATACATACTGCTGCACATAAAAGATGTACAGTTTGATATGACCCTGTCTCCATCTTCTTAATGCCCAGCAGGTCTGTGTTCTTGATCCAGACAGGGAAAATTTGTTTATGACTATCATATAGTTTGCAAAAAAAATTGTTATTAAATCCTACGGTGGGCTTCTAATTCTTCTCACATTTAAAACGTGAATTGACCAGATTGATTTTCTTCCTCTTGAAAAGCTCACTTATGACATCCGCAAGAGACAGCCCAAGTTTGATAGACTCTGGTCTCCAATACTGAACTATATTTCAAATTGGACAGAGTGAATGGGGCGATTAAGGAAATGTGTGTGTGTGTGTGTGTGTATTTACACATATTGTGTAAGGTGCTGTTTTGTTTGATTTGAAAAACAAGTACATTTAACAAAAATTCACTGTCCATAAATTATCAGTACTCTAGTGTCGAGTAGTAGTGTGTGGCTCTTTACAACTCTTTTGTCCTGCGGGAGCGTCGAATGGGTGAGTGGGGCTCCAGGTGCAGCAGTTCGGGGGGCAGTTCCTTCCCCTGGGATATCAACCAGGCCTTCTCCTCACGCAGTTTCCGCCGCCGCGCTCGCTCTGAGGGAAACAGCAGAACACAGGAACCACAATTAATTACACACAACAGCAGCAGAATAAGGGATTGTACTTTACTACAGTTGCAAGGCCACCTGTTGGCCATCCAGCCCCTTGCCGGTGCACAGACTCAATATAAACCAGGCCGAACAACATGAGACTGAAGGAGTTCAGAGAAGAAGAGTGATTCATTGACCATCCTTTAGCAGGCTTAGCTGATAAAAAAAGAAGGCGAGAACAGAAAGGAACACTATCTCTCAACATGAAAGGATGTGGGCTGCCGCCCGCCTGCTGTGCAGATTAGAAAATGTTGGAGGGTGGATTCCAACTGCTCTGATCCACCAGAGACCAGGCAGCCCAGCCCGGTCCCACTGTTCATCTATAATACATTAATGAGGGTCCTTCACCAGTTAATTAACCCTTGACAGGTGACATCAGAAGGACTCCTGTGATTCAAAGGGCTATATATTCCCACTCACTCTCAGCCCAATACGTGTAATATATTGCAATATATAATTCACAACCAGGGCAATAGATCATTCAACGGTACAGGCAATACAAATCCAGAGGTGTGTGCGGGGTTGGCAGTCTTTCAGAATCCACCCGGAGCCCCACCCTGCCCCATAACCCAGCTCCACTACTCACCTTCCACAGCTTGGAGTCTCTCCAGCTCCTCTCTCTGGCGCTCCTCCTGCAGCAGCATCTCCTCTTCTCGTCTCTGCTCCATCAGCAGGGCCTGCCTGTCCATGTCCTCGTCCTTCTGTTTCTGTTGCCCCCTATTGGCTATGGCCTGCAGCGTGTCCTGGACACAAACAGGAAACCATCAGTCCACTGGGTCTCACAGGAGACGGGACATACACTAAGAACGATAAATTACACACGCGCAGCTGGTCTCACCTCCTCCTCTTGGCTCATACGTTTCTCAGAGAGCCGGTAAGAGCTGCGTACTGGGGTGGGGTCCAGCAGCCTCTGCTTCTGCTCATTCACCTGCAGAGGCAAAATAATCAAGATTAAAAACACAAATAAGTGGTTTCAATATTCACACAAAAATCACACTTTGTCGCTTTGATCAAGCATCCACGGGAGCTAATAGCCAAGCAGGCCCCGGGGAATCCTCTGTTGTCTTCCAGCAGAGCTGTGAGGAGAGAAGGGGTGATCCAGGCTCTTGCTCCTCCTCTCCCGACCCCCCCCCCCTTTAAATCCCACCCACCCTGCTACCACTCTCCTAGTGAGTCACTGACTAACCAAACAAATCAAACCCCTCCATGCTCCCTGTGGCAATCACACGTAACGATTTCCACTAAAAGCTGGGGGAGCGGGCGGTAACGTGTGTGTGCAAACTGACCACAGCATTGCCACAGTCCATAATGTAGCAATTAGTAAGAAAGTTACATACTTAATATGAGCAGCAGAATTGGTTGCAGAATACAAACCACAAAATGGAAGAAAAAAAAACAGCAGGAAGCTGCAGTCAGAGCAGAACCCTTTGGGCCAGGCAGTATCTACGTCAGAGAACGCAGTCCAAAAGGTATGGTTGTTTCCAAGAGCATGGGGGTAACGGAGTCTGGTACTTTGGATGCTATGGGAAACAAGATGGATGCCTGCCTCCTGGGCTGCACCACCTCCTGTACCTTTTGTTTCTGTGTTGTTATTTGTTATGTTTTATATTTGAGGAAAAATATAGTTACTACGACTGTGATGTGGTTCTGTCACCTAGTTACCTTAAGATGAATGCACTAACTAAGTAACGCTGGAGAAAGAAAAGTGTCTGCTAAATGACTCAAATGTAAATGCTTCCCGTCAGGACGGGCCCTGTGAACCCCAACAAGAGGCCCTTTCCCCCTCTGTAGAGTTTTGCCTGCCAGCAGCATGGGGACGTGTTAGATAGCTGCCTTGCTCTTCCTCCACTGGGCCAATGGTGGCCACCACCAAAGGGGCTGTCAAAGTGCTGAATGTGCTACAGCTCCCATCCCCCAGTCTTGTCTCTCTGCACCGGCATGTCCTGGGGCTCCTCTGCCCTGCCTCTGCTCTGTGCATTACCCACAGCACTTAATCGCACACAGGAGATGGACTGCCTCTGGTGTCGCCACTTAAGTCGACAATCCTGCAGCACAGCAGGTCGTCAATCAAGTGACTCCATCCCGCCTCAAGGTGAGTGCCTGCCTCCCGTCAGCGCCCTGTGAAATGGCTGTGACAGCCAGGGCTATGGACGGGAGCTGGAGGTCTCCATGGCTGTGTGCGCATTCATACAATAATGCTGCGAAAGCACACACACACACACACACACATCCCAGATGCCTGCTCTGTACTGCCAGAGCCTGCATCCAGTGGGAATGTTCAGCAGCTTGAGAACTGTGAATATGTCCAGATAGATAACAGCCAGGCAGGCATGCTGGCCGTGAAGGACAGATCACCATCGGATGACCATTAGAGAATGACCCCATGCCGACAGAATGGACAAAACTTTTGACCTTCACAGTCCACAAGGACATGCAGGCTGTGTTTGGTATCTATCGGACCCGATCACAGGGATGGCTTATGCCAGAGGTCCCGTTGATCACTACAGAATTACGTAAATCTGAATTCAGTTTGTGTTAATGCATAATAAGGCTTGTGTCGACGTGCCTGGACATGCACTTAATAAGCTAGCTAGCTAAGCAGATCGCCATGTGACCTGTTGGCAAAGATTACAATAACTAACCCTTTCATCTGTGGTGTTAGCTCGGTAGCTAAACATGGTGCTAAGATATCAGATAAGAGCTAATGGCCAACGTAGCTAGCTAAAGTTAACTGGTTATAATTTTTCAGCAACAAGTCATCTGCTAATCTGACCAGCCACAATCATAACTGTAAATTGACAATTGATAGTTGGAGTAGATGATTGCCATAACAGGGAAAGTGTTCAAAAATGCCTAATTAAAAGGTTGGCAATAGGTTTAGCTCCCTAAGAGTCTTTCTTCATGTTATGGACCAAGATAGCTGTAGATCAGCGTGCGTGTTTTTTCACTTTTCAAACTATGGGCAGATTGGAGTCATTCACACAAAACGTGAATCATTTCATATTTTTTCAATACCCTTGCTCTGCATGTTAGATATTATGCACATTTATGGCTTTGTAGAACATGTAATTGCCATTGAGCTAGTTCTCATAGTAGCAAGTAAATGATATGAGCGATGAGAGATATGCGAGATGTGAAAAAGAGCGGCGTTAAAACCTCCATCTATCCAATTGTAGCAGTAGGATCAAGTTACAACCTGCCCATTTCTTGACAGATAGCTGAACGAGCCAATTGAATTTTTCAGAGATGCGTCCTGTGACTAAAAATACTAGTTTCATTAGCATCAATGATCACAAATCATTATGATGGACCCATTGGCATGGAATAGATGCTTTGTTATATTCTCAAACTAACAGCAGTGCCTATATGACATTCCACACAGGCATGACATGCTGGAGTGAAGAGTCTTTGCGAATGTTGTTGATCAGTAGGATAATAAGTCCCACATGAAAAGCAAACAGATTGTCATGTGTAGCACCATAGACTCCACTGATCAGCAAAAACAATATCAGTAACTCAATGCACACACTCCTATTGAATATGCATTCACCTATATTGCGAGTAGGCCGATGCATCTTAAACTTAAACCCAGCTAATTAAGAGATTTACCATTCAAATACAATTATTACCATAATGTTGTTATGTAGTTTGGTAAAAACAAAGTCAAATGTATTGTTTTATTTAAAAATGCATGCATTAATGACTTGTCAAATGTTTTTATTTAACCTTCTGCGTGTAGGGGGCAGTATTTTCGTTTTTGCAAAGAAAAAAAAAAAAAAAAAACTTACCCACTTGAAACGGCCTATTTCTCAGCTCTACGGAAACTAGAATATGCATATAATTGTCGGATTAGGATAGAAAACACTAAAGTCTCCATAACTGTAAAAATACTGTCTGAGTATAACAGAACTGATATTGCAGGAGGAAAATCCAATCAGGAAGTGCCTCTTATTTTGAAACCTCCCTGTTCCTATGCATGCCTATCCTCCATTTAACCTCTTCAGCCTCTAGGGGCAGTATTTCATTTTTGGATAAAAAGACGTGCCCGTTTTAAGAGCAATATTTTGTCACGAAAAAAGATGCTCGACTATGCATGGAATTGATAGCTTTGGAAAGAAAACACTGACGTTTCCAGAACTGCAAAGATTTTCACTGTGAGTGCCCTAGAACAAAAGCTTCAAGCAAAACCAAGATGTTTCTGCAACCAGGAAATGAACAGGATTTCTGAAGCTACGTTTTTCATTATCTCCTTATATGGCTGTGAATGCGACAGGAATGAGCCAACCCTTTCTATCGTTTCCCCAAGGGGTCTGGAGCATTGTGACGTATTTGCAGGCATATCATTGGAAGACTGACCATAATAGACTACATTTGCCAAGTGTCCGCACGGTGTCCTGCGTGGAAATTGGTGCGCAAAACTCAGCTGCTGGTATTTTTCCATGGGATTCTGAGAAAAACCATGCTTCCACGAACGGCATATCAATGAAGAGATATTTGACAAAACACCTTGAGGATTGATTCAAACAACGTTTGCCATGTTACGGTCGATATTACGGAGTTAATTCGGAAAAAAGTTCGACGTTTAGGTCACTGAATTTTCAGTTAGTTTCGGTAGCCAAATGCGTAGTAACAAAACGATTTGTCCTACAAAGAATCTTTCAGGAAAAACTGGACATCTGCTATGTAACTGAGAGTCTCCTCATTGAAACATCTGAAGTTCTTCAAAGGTAAATTATTTTATTTGATTCCTTTGCTGGTTTTTGTGAATATGTTGCGTGCTAAATGCTATGCTAAATGCTAAGCTAGCCATCAACACTTACACAAATGACTGATTTTCTATGGTTCAAAAGCATATTTTGAAAATCTGAGATGACCGTGTTGTTGAGAAAAGGCTAAGCTTGAGAGCAGGCATATTTAATTTCATTTGCGATTTTTAGAAATCGTTAACGTTGCGTTATGGTAATGAGCTTGAGGCTGTAGTCATGATACCGGATCCGGGATGGCTCGGCGCAAGAGGTTAAAGGGATATCAACCAGATTCCCTTTTTTTATGGCTTCCCTAAGGTGTCAACAGTCTTTAGACATAGTTTCAGGCTTTTATTTTGAAAAATTAGCGTGAAAGAACACAATGCGTAAGTGGATAGGTGGGGGCTCTCAGAGTGAGTTTTGCGCTACAGAGTAAAGCGGCCATTGCTTCTCCCGGTGTTATTGAAAAACCTACACACCCGGCGATATATTATCGAAAATATATTTTAAAAACAACCCGAGGATCGATTATAAAAACGTTTGACATGTTTGTGGACATTATGGATATTATTTGGAATATACGTCTGCGTTGTCGTGACCACTCTTTCCTATGGATTTCTGAACATAACGCGACAAACCAACGGAGGTATTTTGCGTATAAAAATAATCTTTATGGAACAAAAGGAACATTTGTGTAACTGGGAGTCTCGTGAGTGAAAACATCCGAAGATCAAAGGTAAACAATTAATTTGATTGCTTTTCTGATTCGTGACCTAGCTACTTAATGCTTAGTGTACATAATGTTTTGTTGTGCTATTGATAAACTTAAACGCTTGGATTGCTTTCGCTGTCAAGCATAATTTCAAAATCTGAGACGACAGGTGGAGTAACAAAAGGCTAAGCTGTGTTTTGCAATATTGCACTTGTGATTTCATGAATATGAATATTTTTTTGTAATATTATTTGACTGTGGGGCTATGCTATTCAGCGGTTGCTGACGAAAATGATCCCGCTAATGGGATGGGTAGCGTCAAGAAGTTAATGATATCGACGTAAAATATTGACCTAAAATATCATCCATCGGCTTCCTTGGTATCAGCACAAACAAAAAAATATATATGGGTCCTGCTCTACTGTCTAGCCATGTACAGTGCCTTGCGAAAGTATTCGGCCCCCTTGAACTTTGCGACCTTTTGCCACATTTCAGGCTTCAAAATAAAGACATAAAACTGTATTTTTTTGTGAAGAATCAACAACAAGTGGGACACAATCATGAAGTGGAACGACATTTATTGGATATTTCAAACTTTAACAAATCAAAAACTGAAAATTGGGCGTGCAAAATTATTCAGCCCCTTTACTTTCAGTGCAGCAAACTCTCTCCAGAAGTTCAGTGAGGATCTCTGAATGATCCAATGTTGACCTAAATGACTAATGATGATAAATACAATCCACCTGTGTGTAATCAAGTCTCCGTATAAATGTACCTGCACTGTGATGGTCTCAGAGGTCCGTTAAAAGCGCAGAGAGCATCATGAAGAACAAGGAACACACCAGGCAGGTCCGAGATACTGTTGTGAGGAAGTTTAAAGCCGGATTTGGATACAAAAAGATTTCCCAAGCTTTAAACATTCCAAGGAGTACTGTGCAAGCGATAATATTGAAATGGAAGGAGCATCAGACCACTGCAAATCTACCGAGACCTGGCCATCCCTCTAAACTTTCAGCTCATACAAGGAGAAGACTGATCAGAGATGCAGCCAAGAGGCCCATGATCACTCTGGATGAACTGCAGAGATCTACAGCTGAGGTGGGAGAATCTGTCCATAGAACAACAATCAGTCGTATATTGCACAAATCTGGCCTTTATGGAAGAGTGGCAAGAAGAAAGCCATTTCTTAAAGATATCCATAAAAAGTGTTGTTTAAAGTTTGCCACAAGCCACCTGGGAGACACAAACATGTGGAAGAAGGTGCTCTGGTCAGATGAAACCAAACTTGAACTTTTTGGCAACAATGCAAAACGTTATGTTTGGCGTAAAAGCAACACTGCTCATCACCCTGAACACACCATCCCCACTGTCAAACATGGTGGTGGCAGCATCATGGTTTGGGCCTGCTTTTCTTTAGCAGGGACAGGGAAGATGGTTAAAATTGATGGGAAGATGGATGGAGCCAAATACAGGACCATTCTGGAAGAAAACCTGATGGAGTCTGCAAAAGACCTGAGACTGGGACGGAGATTTGTCTTCCAACAAGACAATGATCCAAAACATAGAGCAAAATCTACAATGGAATGGTTAAAAAATAAACATATCCAGGTGTTAGAATGGACAAGTCAAAGTCCAGACCTGAATCCAATCAAGAATCTGTGGAAAGAACTGAAAACTACTGTTCACAAATGCTCTCCATCCAACCTCACTGAGCTCGAGCTGTTTTGCAAGGAGGAATGGGAAAAAATTTCAGTCTCTCGATGTGCAAAACTGATAGAGACATACCCCAAGCGACTTACAGCTGTAATCGCAGCAAAAGGTGGCGCTACAAAGTATTAACTTAAGGGGGCTGAATAATTTTGCACGCCCAAATCCACTGATTTGTTTTTTTGTTTTTTAAAATATCCAATAAATGTCGTTCCACTTCATGATTGTGTCCCACTTGTTGTTGATTCTTCAAAAAAATACAGTTTTATATCTTTATGTTTGAAGCCTGAAATGTGGCAAAAGGTCGCAAAGTTCAAGGGGGCCGAATACTTTCGCAAGGCACTGTATACTCAAAAGATAAATGAGTATGCAATGTATTAAAAAGGGCAGAGTTTGAACAGTTAAAACAGTGTCAACAATCTCCGAGGCGACTCATTCCGCAGAAGAAAAACCATGCGACAAATGAGCACTCCCAGCCTCGACCGTCACTCCAGCAGAAACTGCACACAGGGCCACAGATGAGAGAGAGACTGGACAGTCCAGCTTTGGGCCCGGGGCTCAGAAGCTAGTGTTCTGGGCAAGCAGAGACCAGTCTGCCTCCACACACCTGCAGCCGCACCATACAGCCTCCATTTCCCAATTCCTCCTGGAGGCAGCCATTTGAGACACTATGCCCTTACAGAGCACATCAGCTGACTGAGTCAGTGTCTGAATGAAGATTGATGGGTTGAGAAGGGGAGGGGGAGGAGACTAAGAAGAGAGCGGACTGACCTTGTGCTCGATCATGCTGCTGATCTCAGGGAGGAAGTTCTGGCTGATGATGCGGTAGAGGTGGCGGTCCTGGGGGGACGTTTTGTCTCTGATGCTCTCGGCCAGACTGGCCCACTGCTCCTCCGTGTCACACATCAAGGACCAGGCACCGCGCTCCCGGTCTGGACAGACGAACAGACAACATTATGGCCAATATACTCCGGACTCTGACATGGCTCATTCTGATATTGCTCATTCTGAGGGGGATGGGATGTGTATGGTCATTGTATTACTAGATATGACTGCACTGTTGAAGCTAGAAAAATAAGCATTTCGCTGCACCTGTGATTACATATAGAAATCTATGTACAAGACCAATAACCTTCCATTTTTTTAATATATATATTTTTTAAACAAGTCTCAATCGTCAGCATCAATATCAGAAGTTGGAGTCGATCTAGATAGAGGTTTCTGATAGCCTTTTTTCTCACCTGTGCCCGAGTGTAGACCTTCCAGTCCATTCTCCTTCACTTCGCTCTCCACCTCACTGAAACAACAACAGGCCAGCCCATTCAGTATTTACCATCCATTCCAAAGCATTGCATGAACAAGGTCTGGGGAGTAAAGGTGGTGAACATCTCTGGAGACGTTTGAGTGTGGAGAGAACGAGACCACTAAGGACAGAGTTTGCCGCTGGTCTCACCTTAGCTGGATCTCCTCCACTTTCTTCTTTGGTGGTCTTCCCCTTTTCCTCTTCTCTGTTGGTTTTATCTCAGGGGCTTCACTACAGGGACAACAGAGTGAAAAACAAATAACCAACAAATTACACACTTTAAATTTCACAGGCCTTTTACCAGGGTAGCTATTACTGGAGTGACCCATATGATTAACCTCTAACAGGCTAGTAGGTACATAGTAATTACTATGTTGGTGCTCAATTTGTCCTTCGTTAGAAAACAGAATTAGCAGTAGGAAGTGCTACTGTTTACATATTACATACCTCATAGCGCATATATACACAGTAACACATAATATAATGCAGACAACCATACACTGAGTATCAGAGAATCGATACAAAAATGACTGGTTATACCAGCATAGCGTTCACATTCTATGACCTCTGAATTACAGGCAAGCAAAACCATCCAACGTCCACAGCCGATGCCCGATGGTGCAACCCACTTACTCGAGCTGCTCCGCTTTCTTCTTGACCGGCTCCTCTTTGTACATGCGGGTACCATAGAAGTACCAGTAGAGGGCACCGCTCCCATCTTGCCCCAGCGGCTCCACGCGCAGGCTGTCCGCATCCAGACCCTGGGATCAAACATTGCATGGATTAATGATGCATATTACAGTTCCACTTAATTCACTATGTCAGGTCAGACAGCATTTTTTTTAACATTTTTAAAGTCAGTCACCATCAACCGCATCTCAATAAAACAAATCACCAAAACTACAGGTACCAAAACATGTTTCCCCAGTTGACCGTTTACCCATGCTAACTCTGAAACAGTCATAATAAAGGGAGTTTAAAACAGGTGCAGGCTTGCGGTACAAGGTGTGTGTGTAGCACCTTGAGCAGGTCGAAGACGTCTGCGGCGTCCAGGCGGTAGTCACACAGCCTGTGCAGCAGCTCCACCTGTGTGCGCGGGGCCAGCTCCTCAAAGGGCCCCTGGCGCAGGGGGTTGGGCTTCCCCTCCTCCAGCTCCCAGCGGTAGTTGATGATGTCGTCCAGATAACTGCTGAACGCCTGGGGACTAAGAGGGGCGGGACAGTGATTAGTCCCATATGCTAGTATGACAATACAGTAGTGAGGAGGGGTGGGCAATAGAAAATCAGAGAGTTCTACTGCAGTATTTGGTTGGTGTGGACTAGTCAAGGGTCCCATACAAAATGTGAGAATTTAGGCCTAGGTTAATTGTTTAACCCATTCATGTCACATACTCATTCATCTCTTCAACTAGAAGTAATTCATTCTCAAACGCCTACTGTGTCAAAAGGTCAAAAGGAACATGTGCTTCGTATTGATACCAATCAACACAACAAAAGAAAAGCTGATTGGGAGATAGGGCGATTGCTGTTATTTTTGTCAAGCTACTACATAGCCCTTTAAAGAGTCCTTGGGATCCGACAATATGGCGCACCACTATTCATTCACTTGCAAATGCTTGTCCTTACAGTGTGCTTTGTAAAGCAAGTGCATATAACCTCTCAATTTCAACAGGATGTCTATTGTGAAAGAGACAGTCAAGAAATAATTCAAGCTGCCATACCGTAGTGGTTCTGAAGAGAAAAGGAGGGGGAAAAGACAGCAATTTCTTTGCACTTGAGTGAGTTTGTTTCATTGTTCTTTTGGATGCTGGTAAATAAATGTTGGTTCCGGGTCAGATCTGTCTGATTAATCTGGAACCCTTCAGTTCCTGCTCAGACGAACAGAAACAAGGGCTCAGGGCAGGGGTGAGTGCCGACGCAACAACAGAAAAGAAAGGAGGAGAAAAACTGGAGAAAAAAAAGTGGCTTATCTTGAAAGAGCAGTTTGCACTTTCACACAGCTGCAGGCCCCCCACTATCCCATCTCTCCCTTTCTCCTCCTCTGCCAACACCCCCACCCCCCTCCCCAGCTCCGCCGGAGCGTTTAACGCGTGCGGATGAAAAGGGCAGCTCTTTGAAAGGCCAGAGCCGAGCCTCCACCCCCGGGATGCCAGCGGCTGTCCTGTCCAATAAGGCAGGTTGTCCTGTTACTGCATGCCTGGGTGTGGAAACTATCAGCCTTAACCTCCCACATCTCTCCCAAGTCACAGGCTGATAGGTGCCTACCCCAGTGGTGCTGATGGATCAAGAGCAGGAGAGGAGGAGGTAGCGGTGGTGGGTGGGGGCCCCTTCAGGGCTGGAACATTTATTTCACTTTCCTTTGCTCTTCCCACTCCCTCTCGCTCACATTTAGTCATCAAGGAACTGCCCCCCCCCCTAGGGAAAAATCCACCTAACCCCAGTTTCCTTTGTGAGAAGCCTCACTCAGTTGCAAAGGCTGATTTCAACACAAGCTGTGCACACTGATGTGCTCACTACTAAACAGGGTTTGTGACTCAAACTTCCCGTGTTTCAGGCCCATACGGCCCCTGGATGTTGTCACCAAGACTGGTCTATTAGAAGGAAGGTAACGAGATGTGCTGCTGTGTGCTGGCGAGCTAAGAAGTTAGGCCTAGTTCGGAGGTCCTCTCTAGAAAGAAAAAGTATGAATATTGAACTATAAATAAAGATTGAATAAAGGATGTGGGAAACCCAGGGGGCACTACTTACGTGATGTCTGTGCGCTGGTAGCATCCTTGCAGCAGTGAGACGAGGAGGTCAGCCAGAAAGTCTGTGTCCTGCTTCTGTAGCGCCTCTTCCAGCTCCTACCACACAGAGAGAGAGACACAGCCAAGAGGTCAACCTTTGAGTTATATGGAGATCCACTTTTTAAAAGGCACACAAAAATCTCAGTTTTAAAGTCGGCATATAACATTTAATGGTTGGTGTTAGTCACAGGTCGGCGAGGTTAAAAAAAAAAGCATTACGATTCCAGAGTGATACGGATGCCCTGGAGTAAAACCATAGGTGGTGATGGGAATTTAGGGCTTCCAAGACACAGTTTGACATTTTCAAAGAAACAGGAGCTCTCGTAGAAAAACTTGTTTGAAGTGTGGATATTGGAACTAGTAACTTATATTGTGAGAGCCATAGGGGACCAGAATATCAGGCAGTATTCTAACGCGTCTAACACTCTTGATCATGACAAACAACCATACAGAACGTGTGTACGAGGTAGGCTGTGCGTAGGGGACCTGTTTGAGTTGCTGCGGGAGGGGGATTAGTTGACATGTTCTCAGGGGAGTCCTTTCTGCCAGCGGTTGGAGCCGAGGTTCAAGTTCAACCCTGACCCTTCTCCTGCCTGGCATTGTGTGGCCGCCGTTTAGGGCTTATGAAGCGGCAGTAACCGGGAGAGCAAACTCTAAAGGCCCTCAAAGAGCCAAGGAGAGACAGCAGCAGGAGACTAATGCCACCGCACAGACCCACGCCCTCCCCTCCGCCGCTGACCAACCAGGCCACAGCACCACACACCATTACAGCATGCTTCTCTCTCCCCGGGATACCCAAAGGCCCTCGGCTACAGAGCAGAGGCGGGGGAGAGACAAGGGAGGCTGAGAGGGCAAAACATGCTAATGAAAAGTGCTCCATCAACCAACTGTCCATTTCACTTAACCCCCCTTCCCTGTTTCCCAAGATGCAAAGCGACCCTTCAGCATTGGCCCTTCCTTTTTAAAAAGGAATCTGCCTGCAGCTGACTGCCCCTCGGTCTCTAGCTAAAGAACTCACTTCCAAATTCTCTGCATAAAACACAATCACCCCTCCACCTCCCCAAAGAAAAAGCATGTTGACAGTCCAGAATAAACTCAAGGGCAAGGAGGCCCATTTCATTGTGCAGCCTGCAGATTGCTGCCCCTCTAGAGAAACGGTGAGTGCCGGGTCACTGGGGGTCAGTCTCCACACCTCCCGGCTGTGGAGAGGCACAGAAGACAGGAGTCAACAGTCAGCAGGATGAAAAATGGAGGGAGGGAGGGGTGGAAAAACAGGATAAGATGATGTATCTGCTTTGGGGTAAAAACTACAGCTACTCAGGACTGGTTGGTGCTGCAACAGAAGCATGCAAGAGGGGTTGCCTGGGCTGATTATCTCCAAGTCCTATTATTCAAAACAGAGTTCATTAAGCTTCTTGAGCACATTTTAATGGCAAAAAAGCTATTGATCAATCTGCTTACAGTGGCAAATTAGAAAGATCCTTTAGAATAAGCTAGCTAATTTCCGATTTATACAAAATTGTTTGACTACAGAGGTAGCAAAACTGTACTTCAATTCTATGATACTCCCCCACTTAACATACTGCTTGACTAGTTGGGCCCAAGCTTGCTGTACAACATTAAAACCTATTCAGTCTGTCTACAAACAGGCTCTCAAAGTGCTTGATAGGAAGCCCAATAGCCATCATCATTGTCACATCCTTAGAAAGCATGAGCTCTTGAGTTGGGAAAATCTTGTGCAATACACCGACGCATGTCTTGTATTCAAGATCCTTAATGGCCTGGCTCCCCCTCCACTCAATATTTTTGTTAAACAGAAAACCCAGACATATGGCAGCAGATCCACAAGGTCTGCCATGAGAGGTGACTGTATAGTTCCCCTAATGAAAAGCAACTTTAGTAAATCTGCATTCTCTGTGAGAGCTTCCCATGTCTGGAATACACTGCCATCAGACACACAACTGCACCACATATCACACTTTCACAAAATGCTTGAAGACATGGCTAAAGGTCAATCAGATTTGTGAACATGGTCCCTAGCTGTGTGTTGCCGCTTTCCATGTTGTCTGTAGCTTGTGAGGTGTGGAAACACTGTTGCTTTTATGAATTTTGTCTTGCTGCTTTTTGTTCTGTTGCTCTGTCTGTATGCTACGTCTTGCTTGTCCTATGTTGCTATTGTCTATATTGTAATTGTTTTTAATAACCTGCCCAGGGATTGCGGTTGAAAATTAGCCAGCTGGCTAAAACCGGCACTTTTACTGAAACGTTGATTAATGTGCACTGTCCCTGTAAAAATAAAAACTCAAACTCAACTCAGAATCTAGAGAATAATTCAATATGAAGAGCCTGGGAGGGGGAAGCTCACAACCCTGGGAGTGCCTGGAACTAGTGGGACAGAATCTACAATAACATGGTTAGCTCCTGGGAGTAGGGCTGTGGGGGTCATTCAATTTTGTCAGCTGGTGATTGTTGGGCAAATATTTGCCCGTCTCAGGGTAAGTGACTGTCAATTAACATAAACACGTTTAGCATCTCCTGGCGTCCACGCATAGCCTACAAGCCACTGACGCAGACCTTTGGATTTAGATGTTTTAAAAATTTAGCTTTTCCATTTAATATAGCCTACACCATCACAATAAATCCTTTAGTTATTTTTGACAGGTCTAAAGAAACATGATATGAAGGAGATGTAGTTTATTTCAGAAGAACAGAATAGCACACAGTTGTCCTTATGTTAGGCCCCGATATGGTTATGCCTTACGGCTGTGGGCTACACTGGTTCATTTAGCAGACAAGATTTGCTTAGTATTTAATGGCATTTTTATTATGAAGAACACAGTTGAACATAGCTGAATAAAATAGAAAGGATATCTTCTCCAAACGGGATAGGTTTAGATCTTTAAAACATTCTAAGGCTGCATGTGGTGACTAAAGATGATCAGAAAAAAGTTGCAGGAAAAGGCATGAGCTCTGATTTGTTTGTTGTGCAGGCTGTACACACGTCATCAGTCTCTCATTCACAATTTGACAAGCACTTGATAATTCTCACCAGACCTTGAATTTCCCGACGGCATTCCCTTGTGTGCCGTAACACCCCCTAAAAAAATCCATGACTTTTGAGGCTAAAGGGGCTGAATATAACAATTATAATTAACTTCTCCCGGCTGCTATGTGCAGAATCACCTCTCACTCACATGGCTCTCAGATATCTAGATTCTTATTAGCCATTGCCCGTCACGTGATCAAGTCCTTCTCACAGGCATCTCAACTAAATAGTAGGCTACAAGTGAAGATCAACATGTTGGGGATGCAATTGCGCATGTCCTTATCAACTTTCAAGGTGCGTATTGAAGATATTAGAACTGTCCACATTTAGCCTACTTTGTTAGCCAACTAGATGAGAAGGCCTAACAAACAGCAAAAGCACTAGCCTGTCAATCTACATCCTCCATAGTGCAAAAGTTGACCTATTCTTGTGTGAGAAATAAATATAGCAGGCCTAGCCTATAGAAAGGTGATGGGATCCTCCTCTTTTTAATAGAGGCCATCAAAAAGGTTCTCAAACAAATGCATAGCCTATAGAAATGTTGTGCAACATGAACTCATGAAGTGTTGATTTGATTTTCTAAAACATTTGCATTTATGTCAGAGTGATTAGAGGGACAAGAGTGCGGAGTACCAGGCAGTTAGCAAGTTTGGTCGGCTACTAATGACCATCAGCAGCATCAGAGCTTGGAGACCTAGTTATTGTGAATAAACGGTCATCTGGAATTTGACTGCAGTCATGACTCGTGAACGCCGGTGCGGCGGTAATACGGTCACTGTAAAAGCCCTAACTGATAGTGGGGCTGTGTGTACGTGTGCAGTTGCAATACACACATGTGCATCAACCACCCAATCAAAAAGGCACTTGTCTAGCCTCAGTGCCATTTCCGTCATAGAACATGGGGCTCTTTCAACAGATACTGTACCTGTGCTATCATAACACTGTGAGCGTATGTGTACATGTGCAATAACAAAAACTTGTGTGTAGCCTTGGGAAAGAGAGAGTGTAAAAGTGTGTGTGTGTGTGTGTGTACAGGCTTGTGAACAAAAGTCTGTGCCCATGTCTCAGGAGACCAGAAAGTGCCAGGGAGAGTGACATTATCTCAGTGTCCTCTTGTCGACAAGAAGGGAGAGACCAGAACCAACAATCCTCCATGATGACCCTTACAGTAAGTTTGTAGGCTCTTCCCCCATTTCAGTATGTAAGGGTTATCATGGAGGACTCTTGATTCTGATCTGGTCTCCCCCTTCCTGTCGACAGGAGGACATTGAGATCCCGTGTCACGCTTCCTGGCACTTCCTGGTCCCCTGACAGCCAGCCCCTGGGCCGGAGAGGGCCCATCAATCAGGGGCAGGCTGCACTTTGATCACACTTCAAACCTGGGGCCGGCTGGGACAGCCGGGGCCCAGTCCAGTGGAGCAGCCCTGGATTAACACCACCCGACTTCACCTTTGAAGTGCCACTCGGCAGCTCAGATGGCAAAGGATTGGAATTAATGTGGTGTGTGCCCAGCATGGCGGAGATCCCTCTGTGGGCTCACCGTAAAAAAATGTTTAAAAAAGCACACACACACACAGGCTTTATTAAGGGCCGTGAGGGACACTCACTGCAGCGCTCATGCAAGGAGCTCACACGGATCCCTGAAATTACAACGTGAGGACACGCCTCGCTCCCCGAAGCGCGCAAGCGCAAATGCCCCGATGATCTGTGCATGGTACAGATATCCATTGTCTAAGACAAAGATATGCCCATCTCCAGCATTGTCCAAATCTCAGAGGGTTGACAGACTTATCACGATGCACTAGACAACAGGCTGGTAAAACACTCCTCAAGTGAGTGTCAAATGCTTGAAGGATGATTGGAGGGTGAGTCAATGCTAAGTCAAAGGTGTGTTACATCCTCTAAAGCCCTCAACCCCCTCAGGCCTGTCAGTGGCTGTGCTGTAGCTTGCTAAACTGAGGGTAGGGTAGTGTAGCTGGCTTGGCTCACTGTCAGAACAGGAGAGTGCAAATGAGAGTGAGGAGTAATGTGAGTGTGCGAGTGTCAGGGTGGAGCTGGACATTTGACAGGAAGCATTTCAAAATTTGACATATAGGCCTAAGCATTGGGTGCGTAACCTTATTACGGCGTCCACCCACGGCATAATTCATCTTAACAGAACATGCCACTTACAGAATTCCGATGCGCATCATGATTTTAGAATAATTGACCAAATGTTCTTGCTCAGCCAACAGCAAAATCACTAGCCTATTTCAATCTAATGTCTCCCATAGAAAAGTTTACCTATTCTACTGGTCAGCTTGTCATTCCGTGTGGAAAATAAAATCGCTTATTCCAAACAAACTCTGGGACAGATCCCAAATGTATACAACCAGTACATCAAAATAACTTTTAAAAAGCATTGAGGCTGATGCAACAGATCAGAACCATAAAAACAGTGGTCACCAACCGGTCGATCACAATCTACCTTCAAGGCATTCCTAGTCAATTACCAAACATTTCTGTAGAAAAGCCCATGGACAAAAGACTCCATTAGAATGTGTGTTGCGCTGTTGGCGGTAGGTGTACTGGACCAGGTAGGCAAATGTTCCCATTGTGAACTATTTCATTTGTCTGAAAAGACTAACCCTGCCTACCCGGAGGACCAGGAGATCGCTGGCCAAATCGGATAGCTCATATCCCAGTGACTAGATTCCATGACCTAGCCACAGCAAAGTTTGATAGTCTACTTGAGATTTCATAACTTTAAAAACCATGACCAGGAGATTGCTGTGTTCAATGAGTCTAAGAGCTGCTGTTTTTAAAAGTGAGTTTTTTTTCTTTTTTTCTGCTGAGCTCTACATCCCTCCGCTGAGACTTAATGCCTGGGAAATGTTTTTTTGAATGGTCAAACTCTTTCTAGAGCACCAACCTTCTGACCTAAAGATCACCGACATCATGATTTGACCTAGTTCCCCCCCGGGTTCCCAATTGTCTTGAAAGCACCATCAGTCCAGTAAAATAAAAAAGCAAATTTAAATTTATGCTCAACTGTGCCTCAACTGCTACACAGAGTGATCCACTTTGTTTCCAAAACTCGAGATTTGAAATATAATATGGTCTGAAGAACAATATTGGCAGGCATATAGTCAATATGCTGTGATAACGTATTAAGCCTTCTGCACAAATAATATCCCTACATAAATGTAAATGTAATTAAAAACAGTTAAGTCATTTAGCAGACGCTCTTATCCAGAGCGACTTACAAATTGGTGCATTCACCTTATGACATCCAGTGGAACAGCCACTTTACAATAGTGCATCTAAATCTTTAAAGGGGGGGGGGTGAGAAGGATTACTTATCCTATCCTAGGTATTCCTTAAAGAGGTGGGGTTTCAGGTGTCTCCGGAAGGTGGTGATTGACTCCGCTGTCCTGGCGTCGTGAGGGAGTTTGTTCCACCATTGGGGGGCCAGAGCAGTGAACAGTTTTGACTGGGCTGAGCGGGAACTGTACTTCCTCAGTGGTAGGGAGGCGAGCAGGCCAGAGGTGGATGAACGCAGTGCCCTTGTTTGGGTGTAGGGCCTGATCAGAGCCTGGAGGTACTGAGGTGCCGTTCCCCTCACAGCTCCGTAGGCAAGCACCATGGTCTTGTAGCGGATGCGAGCTTCAACTGGAAGCCAGTGGAGAGAGCGGAGGAGCGGGGTGACGTGAGAGAACTTGGGAAGGTTGAACACCAGACGGGCTGCGGCGTTCTGGATGAGTTGTAGGGGTTTAATGGCACAGGCAGGGAGCCCAGCCAACAGCGAGTTGCAGTAATCCAGACGGGAGATGACAAGTGCCTGGATTAGGACCTGCGCCGCTTCCTGTGTGAGGCAGGGTCGTACTCTGCGGATGTTGTAGAGCATGAACGGGCCACCGCCTTGATGTTAGTTGAGAACGACTAACACACTTTAAATTTCACAGGCCTAATTAGGTCACTGTTACATTGTCAGGCACGTAAAAAAAGAACATTGAGCAGTAGATGTAGGGTTGCTTTTTGACTGAAAGTGATCTTGACTCAGAAAATGTTGTGACTCTGGCTTCATGTTGCAAAAAAAATTACATCACATTATAGCTGCCCCGCAATGTGCATATGGCAAGCCGCAACGCATGAATGTTCATTCCATAATGCAATTTGCGGGAAAACACAATGCTTGGGCGGATTGTCAAACCGACCTTGTGCCATACCAGGATATTCGGTAGTACCGGCACTGAACATAAGTGGCGCTATTGTAATCCAGCGGTTAGCAATGCTAAAGAGCACATGTAAAATCAAAGAATAACTAAATGCTAATAAGCGCATTGGGAACAAGTATTTTCAGGGTAGACATCCCAGCGCATAAAGTTATACAAGTAACTCAAATGCTACTCTCGGTTTGCTGCGTGCACAAAACAAACAGACAGTAAGCCGATTGATCCAGAGAATTTAGCACATTTTAGACAGTTAACTATTAAGTTAAGATACCTAGCTGGCAAATATTTATCTGTGAATCCCATACTGCAACAACATTGAACAAAAATACAAAACAACAATCTAAAAGATTTTACTGACTTAAAATTCATAAGGAAATCATATATAATATTCATTAGGCCCTAATCTATGGATTTCACATGACTGGGAACACCGATATGCATGTTGGTCACATAACTACAAAATATATATATAAAAAGGTAGGGGCGTGGATCAGAAAACCAGTCAGTATCTGGTGTGACCACCCTTTTCCTCATGCAGCACAACACATCTGTCGCATAAAGTTGATCAGGCTGTTGATTGTGGCCTGTGGAATGTTGTACCAATCCTCTGTGCGAAGTTGCTGGATATTGGTGGGAACTGGAACACTGTCGTACACGTCGATCCAGAGCATCCCAAACAGACTCAATGGGTGACATGTCTGGTGAGTGTGCACGCCATGGAAGAAAGGACATTTTCAGCTTCCAGGAATTGTGTACAGATCCTTGTGACAGTGCCATTCATTATCATGCTGAAACATTATTTAATGGTGTTAGATGAATGGCATGACAATGGGCCTCAGGATCTCTGTGCAAATGACCATTGATTAAACAATTGTGTTCCTTGTCTGTAGCTTATACCTTCCCATACCACCACAGGGGACTCTATTCACAACATTGACATCAGCAAACCCACCCACACAACGGATTCTGATCGTTACAGTTGAAACTGGGATTCATCCGTGAAGAGCAAACTTCTCCAGTGTGCCAGTGCCAATCGAAGGTGAACATTTATCCACTGATGTTGGTTACAACGCCAAACAGCAGTCAGGTCAAGACCAGGATGAGGACAACAAGCATGCAGATGAGCTTCCTTGAGACAGTTTATGCAGAAATGATTCTGTTGTGCAAACCCACAGTTTCATCAGCTGTCCGGGTGGCTGGTCTCAGACGATCCCAGAGGTGAAGAAGCCCAATGTAGAGGTCCTGCTCTGGTGGTTACAAGTGGCCTGCGGTTGTGAAGCCGGTTGGACGTACTGCCAAATTCTCTAAAATCGACATTGGAGGCAGCTTATGGTAGAGCAATGAACATTCAATTCTCTCGCAACAGCTCTGGTGGATATCCCTGCAGTCAGCATGCCAATTGCACACTTCCTCAAAACTTGAGATATCTGTGGCATTGTGTTCTGTGACAAAACTGTACATTTTAGGAGTGGCCTTTTATTGTCCCCAGCACAAGCTGCACTTGTCAAAATCGGTCACAGACATATTTAATAGATGTTATTGCAGGTGTAAAGAAATGCTTGTGTTCCTAGCGCCAACAGTGCAGTAGCATCTAACAATTCACAACAATACACACAAAAAGTAAAAGAATGGAATTAAGAATGTAATGATCATGCTGTTTAACTTCTTGACGCAACCCATCCCATTTGCGGAATAATTTTCATCAACAACCGCTGAATTGCAGAGAGGCACATTAAAAGAATATTTAATGAAATCACAAGTACAACATAGCAAAACACAGCTTAGCTTTTTGTTAATCCACCTGGCATGTCAGATTTTGAAAATATGCTTTCCAGCGAAAGCAATCCAAGCATGTGTGTAAGTTTATCAATCACTAGACAAAATATTATGAACACCTAGCATCAATGTAGCTTGGTCACGAAAATCAGAAAAGCAATCAAATTAAATCGCTTACCTTTGATGATCTTCGGATGTTTTCACTCACACAATAAAATGTTCATTTTGTTCCATAAAGATTTTTATATACAAAATACCTCTGTTTGTTTGGCGCGTTATGTTCAGAAATCCACAGGAAAGAGCGGTCACAACGCAGACACAAATTCCAAATAGTATCCGTAATATGTCCACAGAAACATGTCAAACATTTTTTATAATCAATCCTCAGGTTGTTTTTAAAATATAGAATCGATAATATATCAACCGGTACTCTCTTTTTCAGTAGGAGGGAGAGACGATGGCTGCCCCACTCTGTTGCGTAAGCAAAACTCATGCGAACACCCAGCTATCCACTACGCGATGTTATCTTTCTCGCTCATTTTTCATAATAAAAGCCTGAAACTATGTCTAAAGACTGTTGACACCTTGAGAAAGTGATAGGAAAAGGAATCTGGTTGATATCCCTTCAAATGGAGCGAAGGCAGGCTATGGAACATGGAGCTTTAAAAATAGAAGCCACTTCCTGGCAATATCAGTTCTGTTCTACTCAGACAATATTTTGACAGTTTTGGAAACACTGTTTTCTATCCTAATCTGTCAATTATATGCATATTCTATCATATGGACCCGAGAAATAGGCCGTTTACTTTGGGAATGTTATTATTCCAAACATAGAAATAGTGCCCCCTAGCTGAAAGAGGTTATCAGCTTCTTGATATGCCACACCTGTCTGGTCGCTAGCCTCCCACCTCTCCAACAGCCAGTGTAATTGCAGGGCACCAAATTCAAAACAGAAATCTCATAATTAAAATTCCTCAACCATACAAGTATTCTACAACATTTTAAAGATGCACTTCTCGTTAATCCAACCACCGTGTCCGATTTCAAAAGGACTTTGACGAAAGCAGAACATATCATTATGTTACTTCAGCAACTAGTCACAGAAAGCATTCAGCCATTTTCCAACCAAAGAGAGGTGTCACAAAAAGCAGAAATATAGATCAAATTAATCACTAACCTTTGACAATTTTTATCAGATGACACTCCCAGGACTCAATGTTACACAATACATGTATATTTTGTTCGATCAAGTTCATATTTATATCCAAAAACCTCAGTTTACGTTGGCGCCATGTTCAGAAATGCCTCCAAGAAAATCAGGAGAAATTGTAGAGCCACATCAAATAACAGAAATACTCAAACTTTGATGAAAGATATATATTTTACATAGAATTAAAGATAAACTTGTTCTTAATGCAACCGATGTGTCAGATTTCAAAAAAGCTTTACGGCAAAAGCACAATATTCAATAATCTGAGAACAGCGTTCAGCCTCTAAAGCAAGCCATACAGTTACCTGCCAAATTGTGGAGTCAACAAAAGTCATAAATACCATTATAAATCTTCACTTACCTTTGCAGATCATCAGAATGCACTCCCAGGACTCCCACAAGAAATGTTTGTTTTGTTCGTTTACGTACATATTTATGTCCAAATACCGCCGTTTTGTTCACGCGTTTAGTTAACTATTCCAAAGGCACAATGCACAAGCGCAAAATCCAGATGAAGTCAAGAGTTCCATTACAATTTGTAGAAACATGTCAAACGATGTTTACAATCAATCCTTAGGGTCTTTTTTAATAATAAATCTTCAATAATATTCCAACCGGACAATAGCGTATTCATTAGAGGAAAAAGACACAGCCTAGTCCACTTGTTGAAACAGCTCTTATTCGACCCCCTTCCACAATAGGACGTCTAAAAACAACTTTCTAAAGACTGTTGACATCTGCTGGAAGCATTGGGAAGTGCAATCTGGCCACAGACACAGCATATTGGATAGGCAATCACTTAAATGAAACTTCAAACCTCAGATTTCCCACTTCCTGGTTGGATTTGTCTCAGGTTGTTGCCTGCCATACGAGTTCTGTTATACTCAGACATCACTCAAACAGTTTTACAAACTTGTGTTTGTGTTTTCGATCCAATACTACTAATAATATGCATATTTAGCATCTGGGACAGAGTAGCAGGCAGTTTACTCTGGGCACCTTATTCATCCAAGCTACTCAATACTGCCCCGTCACCAAGAAGTTAACAGGGATGTTAATAAATATATGCACACAATTAAGGGAAATAAGCTTGTGCTTATGGAACATTATCTCATCTCATGAAACATGGGACCAACACGTTACATTGTGTTTATATTTTTGTTCCGTGTAGAATAGGGGTCGACCGATTTTAAAAAAAGAATAAGAATAAAAAAAAATGTTAAAAAAAAATCGGCATGGCTGATTAATTAGGGCCGACTTCAAGTTAGCATAACAATCAGTAATCTGCATTTTTGGAGCGACAAAAAGGACCCTGTGGCTGCAAGGAGCAAAGGTGAGTTGCTAGCTAGCATTAAACTTCTTATAAAAATCCTCACATAATCACTAGTTAACCTAGTAATATCAACCATGTGTAGTTAATTTATGTGCAACCCAGGACAAGCTAGTTAACAGGCACCGCATCACAGCCTACTTCAACTTCGCCAAACAGGTGATGATTTAACAAAAGTGCATTACTGGGAAAAAAGCACATTCTTTGCAAAAACGTACCTAACCATAAACATCAATGCCTTTTGTAAAATCAATACACAGAAGTATATTTTTAAGCCTGCATAATTAAAAGAAATGCATGTTAGCAGGCAATATTAACTAGGGAAATTGTGTCACTTCTCTTGCGTTCAGTTTGGGCCGCCTGGCTCATTCCTAACCGTTTACTAATTATGACATAACATTGAAGGTTGTGCAATGTAACAGCAATATTTAGACTTAGGGTTGCTGCCCATTTGATAAAATATGGAACAGTTCCTTATTTCACTGAAAGAATAAACATTTTGTTTTCAAAATGATAGTTTCCGGATTTTACCATATTAATGACCAACGGCTCGTATTTCTGTGTTTATTAGATTATAATTAAGTTATGACTTGACATTTGATAGAGCAGTCTGAACGGTGGTAGGCAGCAGCAGGCTCAAAAGCATTCATTCAAACACTTTCCTGTGTTTGCCAGCAGCTCTTAGCAATGCTTGAAATACAGCGCTGTTTATGACTTCAAGCCCATCAACTCCCAAGATTAGGCTGGCAATATTAAAGTGCCTATAAGAACATCCAATAGTCAAAGTTATACGAAATACAAATGGTAGAGAGATAGTTGACGCATCATATTTCCTATAATAACCACAATCTAAAACTTCTTAACTAGGTATATTGAGCCACCAGCTTTAATATGTTCATGTTCTGAGCAAGGAACTTAAACGTTAGCTTTTTTTACATGGCACATATTGCACTTTTACTTTCTTCTCAAACACTGTTTTTGCATTATTCAAACCAAATTGAAAATGTTTCATAATTTGAGACTAAATAGATTTTTATGTATTATATTAAAAGAAATGCAATTGTCATTATTACACACACACACACACACACACACACACACTTTATATAAAATATATATAGCCCGATTAACCTCTTGGGTAGGGGGCAGTATTTTCACATCCAGATGAAAAGCATGCCCAAACTAAACTGCCTGTTACTCAGGCCCAGAAGCTAAGATATGCATAGAAAACGCTCTAAAGTCTCAAACTGTTAAAATTATATGGCAGGTGAAACGCCGAGGACAAACCATCAAAAAAAAACAATTGTCAAAAGCGCACTGCACATGCCAGCAGTTTCGGTTGGTAATATGACTAGTATTGGGACTTTGGCTACTGGACAATGACAAAAAGTTGATTTGAAAACCAGTAGAACATGAGAAATAGGCTACTGGTTTCAATGGCCTATGGAAGTCTTTATTAAATAATTGCCTCCACTTTTATAGTAAGAGGATTTTGTCTCAGCTACTTTGAAGAAAGGTAAGAAATGCCTCATAACATTAAGTAAAATGTTAAGGTTTCACACAATTAAGTGTGAAAGCATAAGGCATTATGCTTTCAGCTCACATTGAAAAGTGGTGTGATGCTCTGAAGCCTGCCTACCGTTGCCTAAGCACTTGAATGGTGAATGGGAAGCGCGCTTCGATTACCAGTTGAGAAATAAAAATAGTAACCCCTTTTAAAAAATAATGTAGATAGAATTATAATTATTGCGCTGATTGGGCTTATAAAAATCACATTACACTCCAGCAGCAACAGGAGATGTAGCAGCACCTCACGCCGTCTGACCAGACTTTCAGCTCAAACTAGGCTCTTTATTTGCATGACGTGCACGTGATAAATAAGGACTAACGAAGATGCACGCCCAAATTAAATTCCACTAAATTATACAAATTACTCAGGATAACAATTCCACGAAAGCCCAAACCAATCCAAATTAAGCATGCATTGGTCATCGATTGAAATGTTATGAATTACCGGTTCCACTAATGTTTTTTACTCATCGTCTCATTCCTGAAAATACCGCTCATTTTGTGACAAATTATGAGTCCTCTACTTCGGTTCAGTAGCTTAGACATGTTATGCATGTAACTGCATATGACTGTTAGATAACTAAGCGCAGTGCTGGAGGCACAGCTGCTCTCGTCAGCGAGACCTAGGCCTGTTCTAATAAACCATTCATATAGCTTCTTTCAGATGTTTGTAAAATGGCTTACGCAATGTCAAATCATGGGCTTTATTAGTTGAGTGACAACCAATGTCATTTGCAGGGTCATCGTTACCAAATGTACTGTAGAATATAGTGTTTTATCTGAGTCGTGTAGTCTACTGGAGCAGACACAACAAACTGCTCACTGGGGGGTTTTCAATCATTCACATTTTATTTTGGATAAATAGTTGAGGTAGTTTTGCTTTAAAAACAGTCAGTGTATTTGGTCATTTTTCATTGAACAGGGTCATTTCATGAAGGACAGCAATCATTTAGGCATAGGTGAGTGCAGGGGAAGTTTTCCATAAAAATACAAACCATTCTGTTTTGAGACCAGTTAAAATCCAAAAGGTGCATTAAATTAAATTGGCTAAATGCCATGCTAATACAGTTTACATGCACCATAGCCAAATATATTTAAACTCAGCTTCACAATTCCTGACATTTAATCCTAGTAAAAATCCTCCATATTTGGTCAGTCAGGATCACCACTATTTTAAGAATGTGAAATGTCAGAATAACAGTAGACAACTATTTATTTCAGCTTTTATTTCTTTGCATCACATTCCCAGTGGGTCAGAAGTTTACATACACTCAATGAGTATTTGGTAGCATTGCCTTTAAAATGTTTAACTTGGGTCAAACGTTTTGGGTTGCCTTCCACAAGCTTCCCACAATAAGTTGGGTGAATTTTGGCCCATTCCTCCTTACAGAAAATTCCAAATTCATTCATCAAATTTTTTATAGGTTTTGGAGCAGTGGCTTCTTCCTTGCTGAGCGGCCTTTCAGGTTATGTCGATACAGGACTCGTTTTACTGTGGACATAGATACCTTTGTACCTGTTTCCTCCAGCATCTTCACAAGGTCCTTTGCTGTTGTTCTGGGATTGATTTGCACTTTTCACACCAGAGTACATTCATCTCTAGGAGACAGAAGGTGTCTCCTTCCTGAGCGGTATGACTGATGCGTGGTCCCATGGTGTGGTCCCACTATTGTTTGTACAGGTTAACGTGGTACCGTCAGGCATTTGGAAATTGATCCCAAGGATGAACCAGACTTGTGGAGGCCTACAATTTTTTTTCTTAGGTCTTGGCTGAATTCCCCATGATGTCAAGCAAAGAGGCACTGAGTGTGAAGGTAGGCCTTGAAATACATCCACAGATACACCTCCAATTGACTGAAATGATGTCAATTAGCCTATCAGAAGCTTCTAAAGCCATGACATAATTTTCTGAAATTTTCCAAACAGTTTAAAGGCACAGTCAACTTAGTGTATGTAAACTTGTGACCCACTGGAATTGTGATAGTGAATTATAAGTGAAAATATCTGTCTAAACAATTGTTGGAAAAATTACTTGTCATGCACAAAGTAGATGTGGTTTTGGCAAGTCGGTTAGGACAAGTTTCTTGTTAACAAACTGTAGAGTGGTTGAAAATCAAGTTAATGACTCCAACCTAAGTGTATGTAAACTTCCGACTTCAACTAAATATAAATATTGACATAGTACTAGCTCAAAACATGTTTAATCTGCAAAAATGTACAGTTAATCAGTGGGTGATTTCAGATAAAAAAGTAGGGGGGGGGGCACAAAATTGTCCTCACCCCTAAGATGATAGTGGGATGGTAGATTCTCAGTCTGCCCTTTGGCTCAGGGCAGGTGCACACACACAGTTTAGAGAAGTCATCCCAGCTCAGAGAGGCACAGCTCTTGAGCTCCCATTAGCAGCAGATTTTACATATATAAATGGAAAATGTCCATGCAAAACATTTTAGCGCATTGAATTGTATTGGATCACTTCTTTTCCCTAATCAAACCAAAATCGCTTCAAAGTAAAACATATCGTTCCTGTATTGTATCGCAGCCCATGTTTCTAGATGGGTATCGAATCGTTCATGAAATGAGAGATGCACATTCCCACAAATTAACCTAAAGACCGATAAGTATGACCACTCAAATGCATTTCCATCAATGAATAGGCTAAAAAGCATTATTTTGTAATAGGATTTTTTTTCTCCTGGACAGCTATTTCTTTGGGGTCACTTGAAGCTTCACACCTGGACTACAGGGTCAGAGGTTGGCGTCCGGCATTCTGACTCACAGCAGAGGAACCCCAGGCTCTGCCATGAGCAAATCAGCAGTATAATGTGCCATTTAGCAGACACTTTTATCCAAAGCACATGTGACAAACTCATTCCACGGAGGGCTGAGTATCTAAAGTTTTTCGCACCTCCCTTAAATAATCATTGAAGTACAAGGTCACTAATTAGTAAGGAACTCCCCTCACCAGGTTGTCTAGGACTTAATTGAAAGGAAAAAAACAGCACACACAAAGCCCTCCATGGAATTAATTTGACACCCCTGATCCAAAGCGACTTACAGTCATGGGTGCATAGAACTGGCATAACATGTAACGCAATACATATTTCCTGTCAACAATGGGCTAACTCCACCACAAGCCTTTTGGTCAGAGAGAAAAACACCCACACGCTTCACAAACATTTGCTGATTGTGTCAACAGGGCCTCTGTGGTGGGTTAACACAGCAGGTTGCCTGGAAGTGAGCATAAAGGGCCCAGAGCTCCTCGCCCCACAGGCCGGCAGATACCCCAGGTAGAGTCAGGGAAGCCCGGGGTCAAAGACCACTTCCCATTTAGAGCCCCCCGGGGCTGGTCATCTGCCACATGACCAAACTAGAGAAATGTGCTCAGTCAGTCACAAGCCTGATCCTCTCATCAACAGAAAAGTCTGAGGAGCATGGTAGGTGCATTTTAAGATAAAAAATATATATAATATAGTCGCACCCAGTTCTCCCAATCATTGCTCGTGTCCCAACGACAATGTGTGGCCTAACTCATATCTGTGAAGGAGAGAAAGCCTGGCGTGATAAGCCCTGCCGCTGGGGCTGTATCTGGCGGCCCCAGAGCTCTAGCAGACCCAGAGAAGCAGAGGTATCAAGGCTGGCCTCTCTGAAGAGCCTCACACCAGAGGCTTTCCATGCCAGTGCCGTTTACAGCTCTAGGAGGAGTTCAAGCACGCAGTTAGATGAGGGGGTTGGGGGAGGGGAGGCCTATCTGCATTGTGTGAAGGCTCTTATCTTCTCACTTACCTCCCCCCACTCTCCTCCAGGAGCCATCAACTGACAACACTCAACCCTCCCCTCCCACACGACACACAGCAAAGCACACACTATAACACAGGAAGACGGCCTCACATCCTCAGGATGTGCCATGCATTCGTTCTGGAGAGCATCGAGAAGTCTGTTGCATACCTGACCTTGAGAAGATAGATAAATAAGATGGATTCCTTGCCTGCATACCACCAATCCGGATGCATAATGAGTTTGTTGGAACTTGTGATGGATCCCCCCATCTCGCACTTACTGCAGCAAGCTGTGAAGCCCCGGAGCAATGTTGCCACATTTAACATTATGCACTCTGTGCTACCTGGTTATGGTCTCCATTTGGCCCCTGAAAACAATGACTGGACTGTTTACATGTGAATTCTCTTCTACATGTGAATTATCTTCTACTGCTACTTTACCATACAACACATAAGGGCAATTCCACAGTATTGGACTTTTTCACCTACAATATTATTATTATTTTAATGCACTCTGCCCCCAAATAAGATCACATTTGTTGGTCCCGACCAATTCTGAACCTATCATAGGAATCTGTGTTTCACAAATTTGGACAGAGAGCAGTACAGCAGGTTTCAGTACAGTAAAGTAGAGTATAGTATAGTTCAGTTCATTATAGTGTACTCTATTCTACTTTTCTTTACTGTGATGTACTGTCAAAACTTGTGAAGCCAACTGTGGTTTGTAACTACTATGAATTCCCTTTGTGGCCAATTCGATTGCTGAAATTCCATTACAGATTTTTCGGAAAGTAATATGACTAGTATTTTTTTAAATCACTTAATAATTCATAAAGATTGATATCAGTAAAAACACTAACAAACTGATAGAAGTAACGACTTAGACGTACAAACTTTCATTATCCTCCCTCATGAGGGAGAGGAATTACAACATTACGTAAAGGAGGCAACATTTCTTAAACTTACAGAAGGCAGAAACATTTATCCAAAACTACAAATGCTGATATTAGTTGGCAGGGGAATTTATGCATTTCTAATAGCTTTTTAACAACTTTCTGGTAGATGTTGTCTAAGACCCATTTTCCAGCTGCTTGACCAGAAATCAAAGCATTTACTTATTCCAAATTTGTAGGATGGAAAATTTGAAAAATGGATATGCCTTAATTTCTTATAAATATCTCTTATCTTTCATTTGACACCAGATTTGACATGCTCCTATAAACTTCACATGTTGGTGCTCATGGGTCTTTTTACATGGAAATGACCATAGGCAAACCAGAGGCATACACACTTAGCAAACAAATTGCTGATTCCCATCGATCAAGTAGGGGCTCCGGCTGATTTTCATTGCAGTCAATGTCAGGGCCAGTTGTGACAGGTGGCTGGGTAGATCTTTCCTGGGCTGTGCTCACTGCCATGCAGACAGCAGAGCACCCTGGGTGTGGATCATTAAGCACAGGAGATGAGGCAGCACCAGAAGGCTCATTCCTAAACAACCACACGTATAAACACGTTAACCCCCCCCTCAGAACTGGAGTTTCCTGCTTTACGCCAACCACCTATGGTCTAATTTCCCACATTGTATACCAACACACACTCACACAGGGCCCATTAACATTTAGCCTGCTGGCCCTACAGAGGGAAAAAAAACTGTTTCAAACCAATGTGGTTGGATGAGGCAGGAGGGAGGGAGCATTGGGCCAGAGAAAACACCACGAGGCAGATGGGAGACCAGAGGTAGGACTAGAAGTGCAGCAACATGAGAACAGCAGCAGTGAGACAGGGGAAACATCAACAAGTGAGACAACGGAACAGTGAAGTGAGACAGGAACTAGGGAGGAGCAACAGGTGAAACTAAAAACACTAAAGTACAGCATAACTTACAGGGAAGATCATGTAGCCAACTAAAGACAAGAAAACATTGACTTAAAATAAATCAGAGAAACGCATGCTTGAGAGAATCATTTAGAACACCTTAAGGCAGTTCTCACTGTACCCATCTATACCACCTTACACCCTCCTCCCTTAGCCCTAGTCCCACACTTCTTCCCCACACAAACAGCAAACCCCCTCTCCCAGTCTGAGGCGGTGGGGACATTCCCACTGGTTAATGCACTCACCCCCACACACTCTACCCTCCTCCCTGACATCTTGAGGGAGGAATAGCACTGCACTACTGCCCGAAAGATTTCCCACCCCGCTCCTACCTGCTCAATGTGTGATCTTGCGTCACAGTATTGAGCGTGGCACGCAAACACACGGCTGCCAGGCCCACTAAATACATATTAGTTAGGCTTAGTTGTTGCTGGCTTTCAAGGATTCCCCCTAGACGAAATCTGATTCGGAGAAGCAGGGCTCCGGGCAGCCGAGCGGAAATGGAGGAAAACTCTCCTCCCTGCGGACCTGGCATCCTTTCACTCCCTCTACATTTTCCTCCTCTGTCTCTGCTGCTAAAGCCACTTTCTACCACTCTAAATTCCAAGCATCTGCCTCTAACCCTAGGAAGCTCTTTGCCACCTTCTCCTCTCTCCTGAATCCTCCTCCCCCTCCCTCTCTGCAGATGACTTCGTCAATCATTTTGAAAAGAAGGTCGACGACATCCAATCCTCGTTTGCTAAGACAAACGACACCGCTGGTTCTGCTCACACTGCCCTACCCTGTGCTCTGACCTCTTTCTCCCCTCTCTCTCCAGATGAAATCTCGCGTCTTGTGACGGCCGGCCGCCCAACAACCTGCCCGCTTGACCCTATCCCCTCCTCTCTTCTCCAGACCATTTCCGGAGACCTTCTCCCTTACCTCACCTCGCTCATCAACTCATCCCTGACCGCTGGCTACGTCCCTTCAGTCTTCAAGAGAGCGAGAGTTGCACCCCTTCTGAAAAAACCTACACTCGATCCCTCCGATGTCAACAACTACAGACCAGTATCCCTTCTTTCTTTTCTTTCCAAAACTCTTGAACGTGCCGTCCTTGGCCAGCTCTCCCGCTATCTCTCAGAATGACCTTCTTGATCCAAATCAGTCAGGTTTCAAGACTAGTCATTCAACTGAGACTGCTTTTTCTGTATCACGGAGACGCTCCGCACCGCTAAAGCTAACCCTCTCTCCTCTGCTCTCATCCTTCTAGACCTATCGGCTGCCTTCGATACTGTGAACCATCAGATCCTCCTCTCCACCCTCTCCGAGTTGGGCATCTCCGGCGCGGCACACGCTTGGATTGCGTCCTACCTGACAGGCCGCTCCTACCAGGTGGCGTGGCGAGAATCTGTCTCCTCACCACGCGCTCTCACCACTGGTGTCCCCCAGGGCTCTGTTCTAGGCCCTCTCCTATTCTCGCTATACACCAAGTCACTTGGCTCTGTCATAACCTCACATGGTCTCTCCTATCATTGCTATGCAGACGACACAATTAATCTTCTCCTTTCCCCCTTCTGATGACCAGGTGGCGAATCGCATCTCTGCATGTCTGGCAGACATATCAGTGTGGATAACGGATCACCACCTCAAGCTGAACTTCGGCAAGACGGAGCTGCTCTTCCTCCCGGGGAAGGACTGCCCGTTCCATGATCTCGCCATCACGGTTGACAACTCCATTGTGTCCTCCTCCCAGAGCGCTAAGAACCTTGGCGTGATCCTGGACAACACCCTGTCGTTCTCAACTAACATCAAGGCGGTGGCCCGTTCCTGTAGGTTCATGCTTTACAACATCCGCAGAGTACGACCCTGCCTCACACAGGAAGCGGCGCAGGTCCTAATCCAGGCACTTGTCATCTCCCGTCTGGATTACTGCAACTCGCTGTTGGCTGGGCTCCCTGCCTGTGCCATTAAACCCCTACAACTCATCCAGAACGCCACAGCCCGTCTGGTGTTCAACCTTCCCAAGTTCTCTCACGTCACCCCGCTCCTCCGCTCTCTCCACTGGCTTCCAGTTGAAGCTCGCATCCGCTACAAGACCATGGTGCTTGCCTACGGAGCTGTGAGGGGAACGGCACCTCAGTACCTCCAGGCTCTGATCAGGCCCTACACCCAAACAAGGGCACTGCGTTCATCCACCTCTGGCCTGCTCGCCTCCCTACCACTGAGGAAGTACAGTTCCCGCTCAGCCCAGTCAAAACTGTTCGCTGCTCTGGCCCCCCAATGGTGGAACAAACTCCCTCACGACGCCAGGACAGCGGAGTCAATCACCACCTTCCGGAGACACCTGAAACCCCACCTCTTTAAGGAATACCTAGGATAGGATAAGTAATCCTTCTCACCCCCCCCCTTTAAGATTTAGATGCACTATTGTAAAGTGACTGTTCCACTGGATGTCATAAGGTGAATGCACCAATTTGTAAGTCGCTCTGGATAAGAGCGCCTGCTAAATGACTTAAATGTAATGTAAATGATAAGTAACGTACCTTCTACTATGTTCGATCTTCTCTACAAGTCAACAAGAGGAGCCCTTGAGAGAGCAGAGCAGCGAGGGTATAGGCCACCCCAGACTGGAGACAGAGAGAGGGAGCCATGGGGAGCAACAACAATGGAGCTGGTTGAAACAAACCCCAGTGTACGTGACCCTCACCCCCCATCTCCTGATGTGAAACCATCTCATGCATGTACTGCTCCTCTCACTTGTCAATCACAGCTGGGGGAGGGAAGCTGGCTCTTACAATATGCCTGGGCATGGTTGTTAGAGAGACATGCACTCTGAAAGACTAAGAATGTGTGTATGAGTGCCTGTGTATTAATGAAGGATCCATATCCTTGAGGGATTACAGCAGGGTGTGAAAAGGATTGTGCTTTGAGTTACCCAACATAGCCGTGTGAGGGTTGCAGGTGTGGCACATTCAGAGGATGAGTCGGAGTGGGATGTGTTGGGAGGCTGGGTGGTGTGAAGCGCAGAGCTACGAGAGAACTCTGGATGGATTCAGCTGAGACGGTACGATAAAACACTGGGAAGATGAAATGCTCATTATTGTTGTGTGGCTGACAAGAGCGGAGCAGGCCAGGGTTAAAAAAAGGTAAAGCTATGACCGCTCATCTTTTTCAAGATGCAGCTTTATGCTGGCCGCAACATTGCCAGCTGACCAATTCCTTATTGATAGCGCAGATCCCACAACCAACGCTCACTTCCTCCCAAAAACCCCAGGAGCTCCACTGAAGACCCCCCCCACACCCTCACATCAAAGCCCCTAATTCAACCCAGACTCCAGCAGCACGCTTTAAGTGACTTATCTCCGATTTATAATCCACACACTGCAAATCAGCGGATACCAGAAGGAACAGTCTAAACTTGGGGGATGTCACAAACTCTATAGATCTTTCACTCTAATCCATTTGCTTTTAGACAAGAGGCCTTGCTCACTCAGCTCCCCTCTCTAATAAGACAAAATATTCCTTTCCAATCAGGCGCAGGCCTAGGAAAAATAGATGCCCCCACCAAGTCAAGACAGGCTGCAGCAGCACCTCCACCCTCCAGAGGGAAGGCAAAGAAAGAGCCACCATCTGGGGTTCAGTCATGGTGATGCCAGGGCTGGAGCCGCTCCGCTCTGGTAGCTAGATGAATAAAAGGCTATTTAGCGCTGGCACACTGAACAGCCCAGTCCAAGTTGGGTGGGGAGAGACATGGACCCTATAAAAACCGGTGGTGCGGAGAATGCGGACAGAATCCAGACATTAAAACATAATTCAACAATATTTAAAAATGTACTCAACTTAGTAGGGGCTGTCCACCTCAAAAAGTACAATAAAAAGGATTGACATCTCCCATCAGATTGTTCTGAAATAGTTTGTTAGAATCCGATTAAGATTCATGAATCATTTTATTGAAATATAATTTGAGAAATTAAGGTAATGATTCCACCTATAAAAAAATTGACATTTAAATTGATAGGTACTATATTTGAGTATTATATGAATCCTAACATTCGATTTGGACCAAAGTTTGTCAAAAGCCATCCACAGACCTCCAACACCAATCACATACACTGTATAAAACATTATGACAGACTGACCAGGTGAATCCGGGTGGAAGCTATGATCTCTTAATGGTCACTTGTTAAATCCAATCCGTGTAGATCAGTGGACACCAACTTTGAGTCAAGATCAGAGTCAAAATGCAAGCAAAGATCAACCACTCAAGTTTTTTTTATATATATTTTTTTTACATGACTTAAAAAGCAAGCCTATGCTAAATTAACCTATTAACCACTACTGTAGCAAATGAGGTTTGTGCAGTAGGCTATAGGTCCAATACATTATCACTGCATATCGGCTTTGCTTGAATTGCAATTCCTACCAATGCATTGTTGTTCGGACCATTTTAACAAAACTTGAGGTAGACTATACAGTAGGGCAAAAAAGTATTTAGTCAGCCACCAATTGTGCAAGTTCTCCCACTTAAAAAGATGAGGCCTGTAATTTATCATAGGTACACTTCAACTATGACAGACAAAATGAGAAGAAAAAAAAATCCAGAAAAATCACATTGTAGGATTTATGAATTTATTTGCAAATTATGGTGGAAAAGAAGTATGGTCAGTCTCAGCAGAGGGAAAGAGCAGCAGACTGAGGGCCCACCTGGTTTCAAATGAGAACACTTTGCCTACCCGGCGTGCACCTACCGCCAACAGCATGGGACAAATAAATAAAAACAGGAAGGAAAGACTGTGTTCTTTACATTTTTGTCGATCGACTAGGAATGCCTTGGAAAATCGACCAGTTGATCAAGATCGAGTGGTTGGTGACCGCTGGTAAAGATGAAGGGGTGGTTAAAGAAGTTTTTTTTTTAAAGGATGTTTAAGGCTTGAGACAATTGAGGGTGAATGGGCAAGACAAAAGATTTAAGTGCCTTTGAACGGGGTATGGTACTAGGTGACAGGTGCACCGGTTTGTGTCAAAAACTGCAACGCTGCTGGGTTTTTCAGTTTCCCGTGTGTCTCAAGAATGGTCCGCCACCCAAAGGACATCCAGCCAACTTGACAACTGTGGGAAGCTTGACACCTTGTCGAGTCCATGCCCCGACGAATTGAGGATTTTCTGGGCAACTCAATATTAGGAAGTTGTTGTAATGTTTTGCACACTGCGTATAGTATCAGCTCTCTGTCTGACAAGTAGTATGGAGCTGCGGCTCAGAGTAGTTTCTTCATCCTATGTAATCCCAGAGATTTGTGATGTTTGTTTTTTCCCCTGTTCAGGAAAGTTAGTCATTGACTGCTTACAGGTTAAGGACCAGAATCTAGTTTCTCATGGCCCGCGTACATTATGTGCCTTTTGGCCAACTCCAAGCAAGCGGTCGTGCCTTTTACTGAGGAGTGGCTTCCGTCTGGCCACTCTACCATAAAGGCCTGATTGGTGGAGTGCTACAGAGCTACAGAGATGGTTTTCCATCTGAAAGTTAATCTCATCTCCACAGAGGAACTCTGGAACTCTGTCAGAGTGACCATCAGGTTCTTGGTCACCTCCCTGACCTAGGTCCTCCTCCCCCGACTGCTCAGTTTGGCCGGGCGGCCAACTCTAGTAAGAGTCTTGGTGGTTCCAAACTTCTTCCATTTAAGAATGATGGAGTCCACTGTGTTCTTGGGGACCTTCAATGCTGCAGACATTTTGTGGTTACCTTCTCCAAATCTGTGCCTCGACACAATCCTGTCTCGGCGCTCTACGGACATGGTTTATGCCCTGACATGCACTGTCAACTGTGGGACTTTATATAGATAGGCGTGTGCCTTTCCAAATAATGTCCAATCAATTGAATTTACCACAGGTGGACTCCAATCAAGTTGTAGAAACATCAAGGATGATCAATGGAAACAGGATGCACCGGATCTCAATTTTAAGTCTCATAGCAAAGGGTCTGAATACTTATGTAAACAAGGTATCTGTTTTTTATTATGAATAAAAAAAGCAAATGTCTATAAACCTGTTTTTGCTTTGTCATTATGGGGTATTGTGTGTAGATTGCTGAGGGAAAACAATGATTTCATCCATTTTAGAACAAGGCTGTAACGTAACAAATTGTGGAAAAGGCTAAGGGGTCTGAATACTTTCCGAATGCACTGCATATTAGCATTTTCATGCTTCATGTTGCATCAGCTAGGCTGGATGATGTGCGAGAACGAAGGCTACCTGACAGGCTCACTTTTCCGTTGCAACCTGCCGAAACAACCTTGCAGACGACCACCACAATATGTAAAATCCTCCAAAGTCGTAGCAAGAAAGCTGCACCGCTCTGTCAGAGCTCGGTGCTGATTATCGGATGTATTAGGTTACACTGTTAATGAAATATTAGAAAGACCCACTGAATTATTCAGAACATGAATAACCATGTGTGTCTTGGTAAAATACACTGGACTGTCTGCACTAGAGGTCGACCGATTAATCGGAATAGCCGATTAATTAGGCCCGATTTCAAGTTTTCATAACAATCGGAAATCTGTATTTTTGGGCGGCATTTTTTTTTTTTACACCTTTATTTAACTAGGTAAGTCAGTTATTAAGAACACATTCTTATTTTCAATGACAGGGGCAGAACGACAGATTTTCACCTTGTCAGCTCGGGGGAACCAATCTTGCAACCTTAACTAGTCCAACGCAATAACGACCTGCCTCTCTCGTTGCACTCCACAAAGAGTTACGCGAATGCAGTAAGCCAAGGTAAATTGTTAACTAGCATGAAACTTTTTTTAAATCATAATCACTAGTTAACTACACATGGTTGATGATATTACTAGATATTATCTAGTGTGTCCTGTGTTGCATATAATCTGACTGAGCATACAAGCATACAAGTATCTGAGTATCTGACTGAGAGGTGGTAGGCAGAAGCAGGTGCGTAAACATTCAAACAGCACTTTCGTGCGTTTTGCTAGCAGCTCTTCGTTGTGACAAGCATTGCGCTTTTTATGACCTCGAACCTATCAACTCCCGAGATGAGGCTGGTGTGACCGAAGTGAAATGGCTTGCTAGTTAACGCTATTAGCGTGCGCTTCAAACTTCACTCGCTCTGAGCCTTGGGGTGGTTGTTCCCCTTGCTCTGCATGGGTAACGCTGCTTCGGTGTGGTGGCTGTTGTCGTTGTGTTGCTGGTTCGAGCGAAGAGAGGGACGGAAGCTATACTGTTACACTGGCAATACTAAAGTCCCTATAAGAACATCCAATAGTCAAAAGGTATATGAAATACAAATGGTATAGAGAGAAATAGTCCTGTAATAACTACAACCTAAAACTTCTTACCTGGGAATATTGAAGACTCATGTTAAAAAGGAACCACCAGCTTTCATATGTTTTCATGTTCTGAGCAAGGAACTGAAACATTAGCACATATTGCACTTCTACGTTCTTCTCCAACACTTTGTTTTTGCATTATTTAAACCAAATTGAACATGTTTCATTATCTACTTGAGGCTAAATTTATTTTATTGATGTATTATAAAGTTTTAAAAGTGTTCATTCAGTACTGTTGTAATTATTACAAATACCTTTTTTTAAATTATTACTATATTTAAATATATGTATTTTTTAAAACCGGCCGATTAAATCGGTATCTGCTTTTTTGGTCATCAAATAGTCGGTATCCGCGTTGAAAAATCATCGGTCGACCTCTAGTCTGCACTCTGAGACCTCACTAGTAGGGTGGATGAGGACTCTTTCTCTTTACAAAATACTTATGATGTGGCTGTTTGAGAACTTTAGGTTCTCTGATGCATTTCACAAAGATTAAAGACCTAATTAAGCAGAGTTTAATATCAAATAGTGAGTGATATCACTAAAGTGCTTATTTACCCACTGTGTGCAGTTGGTGGATAACCAAAAATATAGTGAGAAATGTTTTGATGTTCCAATTGCAGTATCAAATCGCAATTAATTTGGAATCTTGAGTCGCAATACATGTAACGGAATCTAAGTATCGTTATAATACCGTATCGTTATAATACCGTATCGTTATAATACCGTATCGTTATAATACCGTATCGTTATAATACCGTATCGTTATAATACCGTATCGTTATAATACCGTATCGTTAGGTCCTAATGGCGGCGGGAGTTTGTTTAAAAGTAGGAATTAGAGTGCAGTGGTTGTGAAAAGCGTTCAATGGCTTCAGAACAATAAACATGCAAAATGGTAAAAGGAAGGACCTAGAAAACTACATTCCTTGTTCATTTCAGTTTGTTGAGAACTGCCTGGTCAGGTCCTGTGGCTCTCCTACACAGTAGGTTGGCTCCATAAGGAACGGAAAGAGCAGAAGGCCCCTGATCTTTCACAGACCAGGACCTATTTCAATGTATTGTCTGTGCAGATAGCAGCAGTTGAAGCAGACAGATTTCAGTCTCGTCCGCCTTCAGCCTGGCTCTTAATCGATTCACCCTCTAAGCAAATTAGTACCTCACCCTCATCCCTCTGCCTGTCTCAAGTTTAATAAACAGCCCCAGAAAGAGGCCAATTTCCCTGCTGCTCTCCAGATAACGTCAGACAGCTGATGAAGATGTATGGAATCAGACACGCTGAACCAAATACCAGCACAGTGACAAATACATCTATCTCCAATAGGGCTACGAATTGCCAGGAAACTCACGATACGATATTATCATGATACTTAGGTGACGATATGTATTGCGATTCTCACAATTCAATGCATCTCAATTCGATACTGTGATCATTGCGACTTGATGTTAAACATATTGCACACAATATAAACTCAGCAAAAAAATAAACATCCCTTCAAGACCCCGTCTTTCAGAGAAATTCATAAGAATCCAAATAACTTCCGATCTTCATTGTAAAGGGTTTCAACACCGTTTCCCCATGCTTGTTCAATGAACCATGAACAATTAAATGAACATGCACCTGTGGAACGGTCGTTAAGACACTAACAGCTTAAAGATGGTAGGCAATTAAGGTCACAGTTATGAAGACTTAGGCCACCAAAGAGGCCTTTCTACTGACTCTGGAAAAACACAAAAAGAAAGATGCCCAGGGTCCCTGCTCATCTTCCTTAGGCATGCTGCAAGGAGGCATGAGGACTGCAGATGTGGCCAGGGCAATAAATTGCAATGTTTGTACTGTGAGAGGCTACAGGGAGACAGGGTGAACAGCTGATCATCCTCGCAGTGGCAGACCACGTGTAACAAGGGAGGTTCTCACCAGGACACCTACACCACCCGATGTTACAGGAAGGCCATAAAGATCATCAAGGACATCAACCACCCGAGCCACTGCCTGTTCACCCCGCTATCATCCAGAAGGCGAGGTCAGTACAGGTGCATCAAAGCTGGGACCGAGAGACTGAAAAACAGCTTCTATCTCAAGGCCATCAGACTGTTAAACAGCCACCACTAACATTGAGTGGCTGCTGCCAACACACTGTCATTGACACTGACCCAACTCCAGCCATTTTAATAATGGGAATTGTAAATATATCACTAGCCACTTTAAACAATGCTACCTTATAATGTTACTTACCCTACATTATTCATCTCATATGCATACGTATATACTGTACTCTACATCATCGACTGCATCCTTATGTAAGACATGTATCACTAGCCACTTTAACTATGCCACTTTGTTTACTTTGTCTACAAACTCATCTCATATGTATATACTGTACTCGATACCATCTACTGTATGCTGCTCTGTACCATCACTCATTCATATATCCTTATGTACATATTCTTTATCCCCTTACACTGTGTATAAGACAGTAGTTTTGGAATTGTTAGTTAGATTACTTGTTGGTTATCACTGCATTATCGGAACTAGAAGCACAAGCATTTCGCTACACTCGCATTAACATCTGCTAACCATGTGTATGTGACAAATACAATTTGATTTGATTTGGATTTACATCCAAACATCACACCTGCGGGACAGGTACAGGATGGCAACAACTACTCGAGTTACACCAGGTACGTAAAATCCCTCCATCAGTGCTCAGACTCTCAGCCTATTGCGGACAGAGGTTGGACACCAGACAATCACCGGCAACAACGTCGCCTATGGGTACAAACCCACCGTCGCTGGACCAGACAGGACTGGGGGTAAAAAAAAAAATGCTCTTCACTGACGAGTTGCGGTTTTGTCTCACCAGGGGTGATGTTCGGATTTGCTTTTATCGTAGAAGGAATGAGCGTTACACCGAGGCCTGTACTCTGGAGCGGGATTGATTTGGAGGGTCCGTCATGGTCTGGGGCGGTGTGTCACAGCATCATCGGACTGCGCTTGTGATCATTGCAGGCAATCTCAAAGCTAAGCCTTACATGGAAGACATCTTCCTCCCTCATGTAGTACCCTTCCTGCAGGCTCATCCTGAAAGGACCCTCCAGCATGACAATGCCACCAGCCTTACTGCTTGTTCTGTGCGTGATTTCCTGGAAGACAGGAATGTCAGTGTTCTGCCATGGCCAGCGAAGAGCCCGGATCTCAAGCCCATTGAGTACGTCTGGGACCTGTTGGATCGGAGGGTGAGGGCTAGGGCCATTCCCCCCAGAAATGTCCAGGAACTTGCAGGTGCCTTGGTGGGAGAGTGGGGTAACATCCCACAGCAAGAACTGGCAAATCTGGTGCAGTCCATGAGGAGATGCACTGCAGTACTTAATGCAGCTGGTGGCCACACCAGATATTGACTGTTACTTTTGATTTTGACCCCCCCTTTGCTCAGGGACACATTATTCTATTTGTTAGTCACACGTCTGTGGAACTTGTTCAGTTTATGTCTCAGTTGTTGAATCTTCTGTTCACACAAATATTTACACATGTTAAGTTTGCTGAAAATAAACGCAGTTGAAAGTGAAAGGATGTTTCTTTTTTTGTTGAGTTTTGTGTCTGCTGTAGAGGGACAAGAGAGCCATGTGAACAAGTTTTGATCAGTTATAAAAATCAAAAGCGCTAAAACCAAAATTGACTCCCTAATTAAAAAGATTGAGAACAAGCTAGGAATGCAAAATAATGCAGTTTTGGTCCTGAGAACAGCAAACTAGCACAAAAATAGTGTGATTTTCATAACGATATATTGTCAAACAAAATATCCTGATATGTAACTTTCTCCAGTAGAAGGATAGGCTCTGGCTGGCAGTACTGGAAGGCACATCCTGGAGGATCCAGGGGAAGCTCGGAGTCTCTGAGATTTCAGGGCTCATTTCACAGCCACACTGCCAGGAAATCAAGCGTGCCTCTACGGAGACAAAGGAGCAGGGGGACGGCCAGGTTGGCCGAGGCCTCTTCCTGCAGAGTCCCTCTCCCTTTGGCCAGGGGAGACTGGGAGCGACAGTGAAGTGTAACAGGGGAACAAAGTGCAAGGGGCCGTTTTGTGACCCTGCCAAGAAAAATCTCCATCATCATCCACCGGAACCGCAGCCCAGAAAAGAGCCGCTCGACAACACCACCTTCCCATTGGATTTGTTAATGTCCAGTTGGTAGCGATTTCTCAAGGTACAAAAGTTCTGCTCTGTGACATTCATAAAAGGGCTCCTGGTAAAAATCCACAGTGAATTCTTCCCACTGAGCCATTCCCCCCCATCCTGAGCTTTATGACCAAGAGACAAGCTATTTGACCCATGTAGAGCTAAGGCCCCTCCCTATCTTGTGGGGAAAGGCATTACATACATTCTTTAAGTCAATCCTTACACGTTTGCCTGTCCAGCATGTTGATAATTTCCTCTGCAGAGATGACAGGTAACAAAAGAGGCCTAAAACTGTTCTTTATACTCCCTCCACACAAGAAGCCCATTACTCATAAGGGCTAGTTCAAAAATATGCATTTTTAAAATATCGACGTGCAAATAGTTTTCCTCCACAGATAATGTGTTGCACTTATGTATTTTGGCAGAAAATAGCTAAATTCTCAAATGACAACTGAAATACAACGCTAGTTGGCTAGCAGCCACACAAGTAAATGAGCATGACCATCATATTTTTTTTACCATATTGCATTTTACCCATTAAAAAGTAAGCTGCACTGAGAAAAAAAAGTACTGAAGAAAAGTAGCTACACAGTCAGAGCACTGTCTGCCGATTGAATGCCCATTTGTGAATTCTCATCCGAATACAGAACTGCAACTGATGCGCAAAATGAGTGATGCCAAGCACAAATTACAATACGAAGCATTTTAGAGACTTGCGTTTACCTCTGCTTTCCTCCCAACTGCCAATTCTGACAGAAGAGGACAAAACCAGAACAGAAGAGTAACAAGAGCCAATGAATGTGTCAGGGACAGTTGGTTGAAGTGCTCAGTGGCCACAATGTTGACCAACCTGTGCATCCAGTGTTAGAGAATGTGGAAGACAGGACACCAGCCTCCCTGAGACATGCGTTGCTGTGTCCAAAATGCTGGACAGGCAGACTTATGAAATGATGACCTAGGTTTGACTCAAAATCACCCAGCACTCGATACCAAAGGAAGGACGGACCATTCTGTCAGGGGAATGACAGCCACTTCCTGCCTCCCTCCACATCAACTCTTTAAAACGGAAAGACGCAAAACTCATCATACAGGCTGCATTTATACTTTCTTGAACGGCAATAGCTCAGATACACGAAGACATGAAACAATCCCGAGGATCAATAGAACGTCGCTCAGAGATACACAAAAACGATAATATTAAAAATAGATTAATCTTTCCTTTAACTAACCCAACCTCAATGCTCACAGATGGTGGCACTTAGCTCTGTGCAGCACTACGATTCAGACAGTACGAACACAGGAAATGAGTATCTTCTAAGATCTGTGGTGGTGGAGTTCAAAGAAACAGCCTGGTTGCATCTTCTATGTAAAGAATGTTATTCACGTTCTAGGATTTGGTAAGAAAAAGTATTTTAGTCACTGGCCGTAATTAATCAAACCGGAAACATTTAAGACAGGGAACATTTTGGTTGGACTACTCTTCAAGACAGAGACAATTGTGGACTGGACTCATCAAGACTACCATGTTACTGTAGGCCTGCTTGCCTCCACGGTATCTCATGGTATGCAGCGTCAGAAAAAATAGTGTGTCCCCCCTGCCTTAACACAGCGCCCCAGGAGAAATCCCTCAGAGGAATCCCTCTCTCCACACGACCAGTGAGGGGGCTCTCTCAAACCTACTCTGAACCGTGGAGTCCATCCAAACAGGTTGAACATAGTTTGAACATCCTAGCTGTGTGGCCACATATCCTCAAGGCTTCGCAGATATATTGAGCATTATAAACTACAACTCACATCCCAGAGGTAGGCCTAAAGGCTAAAATGCCTTCAATTAAAATATTGTAATTAGATTTAGTCTGGGCAACAGTTGATTTAGGCTACATATGTATACATGCTGGTGAATACAGGAAGAGCTTGAAGTGATCTCCCAAAGTGCTTGGGCTCTCCATTCAGTCAAGTGAGACACAGGTTTAGTCTCATCTCAGTTGATCATTTACTCCGGTTTGATCATACGATCACCCATAGACAAGGAGACATCAAAGACACTAGATCCTCTTAAACCTGGATTTGTGTGCTATTTACTGAGCAAGCCACCTGCTTTTATCAGCACTGCCATTTAAGAGCAGACATTAGGGCTAAAAACAGAACAAACCAAATGAGGAACAGAGCCATTCACTAAGCTCTGTTCCATTATAGGCAAGCTAATGTAGCACATTAGATCACCCAGGACCACAATTCACTGATTGGGCATAGTTTGTCGTCTCAAACAGTGAGGAGAACCGGCAATCTTTAAGCCCAGTTCCGTTTGGCCAGTTTATAAATAGCCTACCTGTGTAAGGCTTTCAGACAAACCTAGCTTTTATTAATAAATGCTTAAACAAAAAAGGTTCAATTAAGTTGCAATTATAGTTTCCAAATGACTGATGTCAGAGCCGCTAAAACACATGTCATGTTATGCAATGAATATATCAGATTGGTTGAGAGTGATATCACGTTGGCTATAGCTATATACATTGTATTTGGAAAGTATTCAGACCCCTTGAATTTTTGCACATTTTGTTACATTACAGCCATTTCCAAAAATGGGTTAAATAAGACATTTAAAATTAACACACACACACAAGCCCATAATGACAAAGCAAAAACAGGTTTTACTTTGTCATTAGATATAGGACAGACACTTCAAAACACATTTTTTGATACGTCAGGGAGTCTCAGGGCACGTTTGTAATTTCACTATGGAGTGCCAGAGTGCCGTAAATTCAGAGTGTTGTCAGATTGTCCTTACATAAATTCAGAGCGTTTCCCTTTCAGAGCGCATACTGGACGCTCTGGCTGAGGAGTAGGGTTGTTTCCGAGCGTTCTGACCTCGGCATGAGTGCTTGATTGCCGTTCTAACTGGCTAACGTAGGCTAGCTAGCTAGTTACTTCCACAAATGACGGAACACCTCACTGACCATTTTACTGACCCTAGTAGAGCTGGTTGAGTTGTTATCCAGGGCGTTGTTGACTAACACCACGCCATTGTGCACAAATTGATTTAGTCTCCCCACACCAAACACTATCACAACACGCAGGTTGATATATCAAAACAAACACTGAACCAATTATGTTCATTTTGGGACAGGTCGAAAAAGCATAAAATGCCTCCCGAGTGGCGCAGTGGTCTAAGGCACTGCATCACAGTGCTAACTGTGCCACCAGAGATTCTGGGTTCGAGCCCAGGGTTCTGTCGCAGCCGGCACATTGGTGCGGCTGGCTTCCGGGTTGGATGTGCATTGTGTTAAGAAACAGTGCGGCTTGGTTGGCTTGTGTTTCAGAGGACGCATGGCTCTCGACCTTTGCCTCTCCCGAGTCCGTACGGGAGTTGCAGCGACGAGACAAGACTGCAACTACTACCAATTGGATACCACGAAATCGGGGAGAAAAAGAAAAAAAAAACATTTAATGGCAATTTAGCTAGCCAATTTGTCCTATTTAGCTAGCTTGCTGTTGCCGGCTAATTTGTCCTGGGATACAAACGTTGAGTTGTTATTTTACCTGAAATGCACAAGGTCCTCTACTCCAACAATTAAGCCACACAAAACAGTCACCCGAATCTTTTCTAGTAATCTCTCCTCCCAGGCCCCTTCTACGGCGATTGGCATCAAACTTTCATAATAAGGTGTTTTACCACAACTGGCCGACCTCAGTTAATCAATCACCCACGCGGGGATAACTAATAATGAGACGGCACATGGGTATCTACTTCTATAAACCAATGAGGAGATGGGAGAGGCAGGACTTGCATCGCGTTCAGCTTCACGAATAGAACAGACTTTTATTTTTGTGCCTGGCAACGCTGACACTTGTTGGCGCAATGATTGAATAACATGGATGTGTACATTTATTTTGCAACGCGAGCGGATTGGTCAGCATGTAACTGTGCTGCAGGCACCATTTTTTTAAAATTACTTTTACTAACACCGGCCGGCCATATTCAACAGGTGTCAAGCATTCGTTAACTCATAAGTTATTCAGCACATTGTCACTACTCTGAAATCGGACTAGATAGCCAGAGCAAATTTACAAACACACCCCAAATCTGTCGTTGCATTACAATATCACAGAAAGCTTGATTCTTTATAGACAGCTAAACAAGAGATGTTCACATAATAAGGAATTCCCCTAAACCACAATTTCCCATTGTAAAAGAGCTTTTAGTTATACAGAATTAACAAAACATGCTGAAAAGCTGCAGTGTTGTTCAATGTACATGTAAGCAGGTAAAGTACCCCGACCTATGGTTTGCGATGCTCCCACGCAGGGACATAAAGCCTGTGAGAAGAGCCCTGTCTTCAGGCTACTCGACATGGAAGAGAGGGAAATGTGGGGACCCGGTGTCCAAGTAGGCTACATGTAGCTATGTGTGTGGGAAAACTTCACAGGTGAGACATTCAACTTATTATAAAACAGACTATACTAAACTCACTATTTGTATCTGTATAGTCAGTTTGTTTGTTTTGTTGGTCTTGGCAAGCTAGCAATCACTCACATGACTGCTAGCACCTTTGTGAAAAGGGGCATAAGAGAAGCTCTACAATATTAAGTACTGAGAATGCTCGGGAGCAGGGAATGTTGAAAAGTAATCTTTAGATTTAAAAGTAGTTTTTGCTGTAAACCAATGGGGTAACCCCAGGATGTTTTCCCCACAGGCAAGGGCTGCATTCTAATACCGACTGGGTCTATACTGACAGCAAAGTGGTTAAGGGAGCATTAACACACACACACACACAAGACTGTGCGTTACCAGGGAATTATTGCACACCGCAGCAGTGTGAGAAGGCACATTTATTAATATGCATAACAAACACATTCTGAGAATAACTGTTTCCTTCCACATGTTAAGCAAATGCACCAGATAAGTGTTATCAACTAAATTACTGTTGAAGACAGCATAATACAATCTGTACTCTACAATGTCTTCCAGCCATTAAAAGTGACAAAAACAGATTAGAGTATGCACACTCCCCTTTACATAATCCCAGAAGTATTTCTTAAATGGAGGTAAACAGATTCTCACCACTTTAAGTGGCAAGTAGATTGAATTGGCTATATCAATTAAATGAAGGGCTTTGACATTAATTCAGAAATATAGGTTATACCCTTAACTTTATTGCCCAGAGCACAATAGACGTGTGACCTTGGACAACAAAGAGTGTGCCTGACTAAGACATCAAATTGATAAATTAAAAAGTGTCACAAATCGGTGGCTCGGTTTATGGTGCGCATTTGCGCAGGACAAATCTGCTATCAAAACCTCACTATCATAGATGTAGTTATTGATATGCGTCAATGATTTACACGATTCATCAAATAAGATGTTCCTCGATATCAGCTACATTGGATGCAGGCAAGGCAGCACAAATGATCTGTGCCTAGTGATGCGGTTAAAGATAGATAGTCTATCGCTCCCAGTGGCTGCAAGACGCGCACCGCGTAAGACCCAATTGTACAAAACGGAGTTCTACAGGGGCGTTTGTATCATAATATCACTCGCCGATTGCTGCAATATTGTGTTTTATATTCACATGCATTCATATATATCCTGTTGACAGTTTTAACAGATAATATCAACTTTCCTACAAACTAGAGGTGATGCTTCCCTCCCTATCCAATAACAAAGCGATGCCTGCGTGTGATTTTCACTCCCGAGAGGGGTAGGGGTGGATGGGTAATGGGGGCTGTTGACCTTACAAATTTACTTCAAGTCCCATCATTTTTCGATGGATCAAACAATCCCCATAATTGCATACTAAATCAGCCAAGCAGTGATCATTATGGAGCAGCAAACGACAAACGAAACCACTGTTGGAATTGCTAGAAACCGATAAAGTTTAACTATGTAACAGAAGTGTAATACTTTACTATGTGGGAATAATTTAACGCAACGCGCGAAATGACCGACTAATAAACGCCGACGCTCGACATGCATTTCTGTTTGCTTCATAGAAAACAATAATTTTGAACGACGGCTTCATCATTCTAACGTTAAAACATGAGATAAAACAATGGCAGAATGTCAAATGCTACCCAAGCCAGATGGCTTGCTAGACAATAAACTCGAAACTCTCGTCATGAACTTGACTATTTGATAAAAACATGGCAACAGTGGATCAAAAGCGAGTAAGATACAACCTGCAAGTAACAGTACCCTTTATTCACGTGCATGTGATTTATTGCGTTGAGTATTCGCTAAAGATAATAGTTATGGCTCTCGTCTTAATAAATTACATGTTACAAATAGCTATAACTTCGAGCTATTTCACGGTGATATAATAAACATTTGTTTTAATCTATAACTTGGTTAACGTTTGGACATAGACGTGCGATTTACTACGGATGGCCATAAACACGAGCGAAACGTTCGATTTCACCAAATGAAAACAAATGGATCCCACCACATGGTTTTGTTTCGGCTGGCAAGAACTAAAGGTTAGCTATTTAATGTTGTTATCAAAATACAACCATTGGTGTCGCTAACGTTACATGGCTTGTTATACAAAGTAACAGCATTTACATACCATGAAATACAACGTTCACGTTTATTTCAACTGGGACTTTACGAGTTTTCAAACATTCTGACTTAGCTAGCTACTGTAGGCACTTGGTAGCTAACTAGCTAGTCAGTAACGTTAGCTAACTTGGCTAGCTACAGTAGGTAAACAGAGAAGTTCTGAATAGTAAGATGAGCTATAACGTTAACTGTTGGTACTTTTCAACTACCATACAAACTCGTTCTACGAGGCAAACATTAAGTTAATTGTACTTGCAGTCAAAAAAATAGAAAAAAATAATGTCTCCCAAAATTCTAAATGTATTTTCCAGAACTTCTTTACCTCAATTTCAAAGTCTGGTAGGTTGAATGCAGTCCTGAACAGCGAACAGAAGTGGGCTATGGCGGGGACTTCCCACCAAGACTGGATCTCTTCCACAGAAATTGTACATCCCTGGGACATTTTCGGACCGAAAATGTGTTTCTCACATTAGAAATAATTTCCTCAAGGTTTGTTTAAAACCTCCTTAATTGAAACTTCCTTCAAATAAATTACAAAAGTTGATGTTCCATCCAGTCAGTTGCCATTACAACCCGGTCCGGAGAGTGCTAGCTAGCAAATTACAATCTGTTTCAATCAGAATTTCACAAGAGCTGAACAGATGGGGTGGTGCTACCACCTCGGCGCAAGGAGGGGTGTTCTGTTACTGCAGCGTATTAAAATATACAAAAATTCACCAAGCATTTATAATACCCATCAACATATTTGTTTACTTGCAATTCTACTTAAATTAATATATATTGGTACTAACATTTGATTATCTGGGTTATTTGTTTTGTTTATGCTATCTTCAGCAGACATCCACCACCACCTCGACTTGATAGACCAGTCCCTATTTAAAGGGTATGCTACTGATTTCAGAATGGTCTTTCAAAAGTACGGTATCTGCATAAAAATTGTGAGTGCTTCTTCTGTTGCGCGTTTTCAAGAGTTGAAGCAAAGTGGCAGGTGCATGTACATGGACTTACATTTATTTGATCATTGGACCGTATTTTGGATGTTGCTTTTCTTTTGTTTTGTCCTCCCTGGTCCAGTTATGATGAGTTAGGTAATAATCTCCTTATTCAACTCCTATTATAGGCCAGCAATTAGCCTTCATATTTCAAATTTCAGTTTATATAAAAGCACAGTAAGTGTAGATTTGTTAGCTAGAATAGTGAGGAAAAGGTTTTGAATACATTTGTTTTGTAACGGCAGTCTCCTTCAATGGAGAGTAAGTACGTTTAGAATCTAAAGCGGTGGCTCCCCCCATCGCAGGAAGGGGAAAGCGCATGTAGCCTAAAGGAGAGAAGTGTGCACTGATCAGGAGGTGAGTGACCACTGGCCTGAGACGCTGTCATTTTGTCTCTCTGAACTGCCATTATAGGGCGGCTATCTTAATGGACTACCAAAATAACATAGCATAATTCACCATTTATAAGTAGGCTACACAACTTTACAATGGATTGAAGACAAAGGTCAATACTGCAATTTTCAGACTACAACCATCTGTTTAACATTTTCCATATTGTCATATTCAATAACAAATGGAAACTGCCCTTCGATTTAACCTAGCTATATTCTATTATATTCAATCAATGAGGCAAAAACATTAGAGGAACAAAGTGGAGTCGCAATTGAATGACTCAAGAGGCATGTAAAATAAAACAAAAATGTATTTGTCACATGCGCGAATACAACAGGCGTAGCCTTACCGCGAAATGCGTACTTAAAAGCCCTTAACCAACAATGCAGATAATTAAAAATAATAATAATAAAGTAACACAATAAAATAGCAATAATGAGGCTATATACAGGGGGTACCATTACCCTGTCAATGTGCGAGGTACAGGTTAGTTGAGGTAATATGTGCATGTAGATAGGGGTAAAGTGACTATGCATAGATAATACACAGCAAGTAGCAGCAGCTAAAAAAAGGGGTCAATGCAAATAGTATAGCCATTTTGATTAACTGCTTAGCAGTCTAATGGCTTAGGGGTAGAAGCTGTTAAGTAGCCTTTTGGACCTAGACTTGGCACTCAGGTACTCCTTGCCATGCGATAGCAGAGAGATCTATGACTAATGTGGCTGAAGTCGATGAACATTTTTTGGCCCTTATAACAATGCATGGTATAAAGGTCCTGGATGTCAGGAAACTTGGCCCCAGGGATGTACTGGGCCATAAGCACTACCCTCTGTAGTTCCTTGCTGTCAAATACAGAGCAGTTGCCATACCAAGTGGTGATGCATCCAGTCAGGACATTCTCGATGGTGCAGCTGTAGAACTTTTTGAGGATCTGAGGACCCATGCCAAATCTTTTCAGTCTCCTGAGGGGGGAATAGGTGTTGTCGTGCCCTCTTTGCGACTGTCTTGGTGTGTTTGGACCATGATAGTTGGTCAGTGATGTGGACGCCAAGGAACTTGAAGCTGTCAACCCGCTCCACTACAGCCTTGTCGATGTGAATGGGTGCGTGCTCGGCCCCCCCTTTTCTTATAGTCCACGATCAGCTCTTTTGTCTTGCTCACATGGACATACCTCTGGCCTGCTCGCCTCCCTACCACTGAGGAAGTACAGTTCCCGCTCAGCCCAGTCAAAACTGTTCGCTGCTCTGGCCCCCCAATGGTGGAACAAACTCCCTCACGACGCCAGGACAGCGGAGTCAATCACCACCTTCCGGAGACACCTGAAACCCCACCTCTTTAAGGAATACCTAGGATAGGATAAGTAATCCTTCTCACCCCCCCCCCCCCTTTAAGATTTAGATGCACTATTGTAAAGTGACTGTTCTACTGGATGTCATAAGGTGAATGCACCAACCGGTTGGTGCTCTGGATAAGAGCGTCTGCTAAACGACTTAAATGTAAATGTAAATGACAGAGAGGTTGTTGTCCTGGCACAACACTCACAGGTCACTGAGCTTCTCCCTGTAGGCTGTCTCATCGTTGTCGGTTATCATCAGCAAACATAATGATGGTGTTGGAGTCATGTGTCGCCACGTGGTTGTGGGTGAACAGGGAGTACATGGGGGGATGAAGCGCCCACCCCTGAGGGTCCCCAGCGCTGCAGATGTGTTGTTGCCTACCCTTACCACCTGGTGGCGGCCTGTCAGGAAGTCCAGGATCCAGTTGCAGAGGGAGGTGTTTAGTCACAGGCTCCTTAATTTAGTAATGAGCTTTGAGGACACTATGGTGTTGAACGCTGAGCTGGAGTCAACAAACAGACTTTTCATGTAGGTGTTCCTTTTGTCCAGGTAGGAAAGGCTTGTGTGGAGTGCAATGGAGATTGCGTCATCTGTGGACCTGTTTGGGCCGTATGCGAATTGTAGTGGGTTTCTGGGATGATGGTGTTGATGCAGCCTTTCAAAGCACTTCATGATGTGAGGCAGGTTACCATGATGTTCTTGGGCACAGGGACTATGTAATCACACAGTTGTCTGGAACAGCTGGTGCTCTCATGCATTGTTCAGTGTTGGTTGCCTTGATGCAAGCAAGAAAGCATCTGGTAAGCTCGTGTCACTGGGCAGGGACTTCTGACAATCACGGCTTATAAAGGGAAAACCAGCCACATTGCGGACACCGAAGCCTCACTCCCAGACAAACTTAACACGCTCTCTGCCCGCTGTGAGTAGGACTTTCAAATGTGTTAACCCTCACAAGGCTGCCATCCCGGACGGAATACCAAGCCGTGTCCTCAGTGCATATGTAGACCAGCTGGCTGGGGTGTTTACGGACATATTCAACCTCTCTCTATTCCAGTCTGTTGACCCCACTTGCTTCAAAATATCCACCATTGTTCCTGTATCCAAACAAGCTGAAGTAACTGAACTAAATTACTATTGCCCCGTAGCACTCACCTCTGCCACAATAAAGTGTTTTGAGAGGCTAGTCAAGGACCATATCCCCTCCACCTTGCCCGACATCCTAGACCCAACCCAATTACAATTTGCATACCGTCCCAACAGATCCACATACAATGCAAACACTGTTGCATTGCACACCAACCTATCCAACCTGGACAAGAGGAATACCTATGTGACAATGCTGTTCATCAACTACAGCTCTGCTTTCAAAACCATAGTTCCCTCCAAGTTTGTCACTAAGCTCAGGGTCCTGGGTCTGAACTCCTTCCTGTGAAATTGTGTCCTAGACTTCCTCTGTGGTGAGAGTAGGCAACAACACCTCCACCACACTGATCCTCTACATGGAGGCTCCCCAGAGGTGTGTGCTCAGACCCCATTCACTCATGACTGTGTGGCTACGCACGACTCCAACTCAATCATAGAGTTTGCTGATGACACAACAGTGGAAGGCCTGATTACCATCCACAACGAGACAGCCTACAGGCAGGAGGTTAGAGCCCTGGCGAGTGGTGCCAGGATAATAACCTCTCCCTCAATGTAAAAAAAAAACTAAATTAAATTAAATGTAAAAAATTACAAAGTCAAAGTCGGGATAGAAAGACTTAAAAACATCTCTTATCTCCAGGCCATCAGACAAGCCAGCACCTGCTCGGTACTCTGTCCTGCACCTTGAGACTAATGCATTATGTACAGTGCCTTTCGCAAAGGATTCAAACCCCTTGACTTCTTCCACATTTTGTTATGTTACAGCCTTATTCTAAAATGGATTGAATGAATTTATGGACATGATTTGGAAAGGCACACACCTGTCTATATAAGGTCCCACAGTTGGCAGTGCATGTCAGAGCAAAAACCAAGCCATGAGGTCTAAGGAATTGTCCGTAAAGCTCTGATACAGGATTGTGTCGAGGCACAGATCTGGGGAAGGGTACCAAAAAATGTCTGTAGCATTGAAGGTCCTCAAGAACACAGTGGCCTCCATCATTATTAAAAGGAACAAGTTTGGAACCACCAAGACTCTTCCAAGAGCTGGCCGCCCGGCCAAACTGAGCAATCGGGGGAGAATGGCCTTGTTCAAGGAGGTGACCTAAAACCCGGTGGTCACTCTGACAGAGCTCCAGAGTCCCTCTGTGGAGATGGGAGAACCTTCCAGAAGGACAACCATCTTTGCAGCAATCCACCAATCAGGCCTTTATGGAAGAATGGTCAGACGGAAGCCACTGCTCAGTAAAAGGTACATGACAGCCCGCTTGGAGTTTGTCAAAAGGCAACTAAAGGACCCTCAGACCATGGGAAACAAGATTTTCTGGTCTGATGAAACCAATATTGAACTCTTTGGCCTGAATGCCAAGCGTCACATCTGGAGAAAACCTGGCACCATCCCTATGGTGAAGCATGGTGGTGGCACCATTATGCTGTGGAGATGTTTTTCAGCGGCAGGGATTGGGAGAGTAGTCAGGATCGAGGTAAAGATGAATGGAGCAAAGTACAGAGCGATCCTTGATGAAAACCTGCTCCAGACCGCTCAGGAACTCCACCTGGGGTGAAGGTTCACCTTCCAACAGCACAATGACCCTAAGCACACAGCCAAGACAACGCAGAAGTGGCTTCAGGACAGGTCTCTGAATGTCCTTGAGTGGCCCAGCTAGAGCCCGGACTTGAACCCGATCTAACATCTCTGACGAGACCTGAAATAGCTGTGCAGCGACACTCTCCATCCAACCTGACAGAGCTTGAGAGGATCTGCAGAGAATGGGAGAAACTCTTCAAATACAGGCGTGCCAAGCTTCTGTGTCATACCCAAGAAGACTCAAGGCTGTAATAGCTGCCAAAGGTGCTTCAACAAAGTACTGAGTAAAGGGTCTGAATACTTATGTAAATGATATCAGTTTTTTTATTTGTAAAACCTGTGTTTGCTTTGTCATTATGGGGCATTGTGTGTAGATTGATGAGGGGGAAAAAATGATTTAAAACATTTTAGATTAAGGCTGTAACGTAACAAAATGTGGAAAAAGTCAAGGGGTGTGAATACTTTCCGAATGCACTGTGTATACTGTAGAGTAATTGAACGCTGACAACCTCATATTCTGTTTATATATTGTTGTTTACTCATGGTGTATGTACACTGGGTATACCAAAAATTAGGAACACCTTCCTAATATTCAGATGCACCCCCACCTCTTTTACCCTCAGAACAGCCTCAATTCGTCAGGCCATGGACTCTAAAAGGTGTCGAAAGAGTTCCACAGGGATGCTGGCCCAGTTTGATGCCAACGCTTCCCACAGTTGTGTCAAGTTGGTTGGATGACCTTTGGGTGGTGGGTCATTCTTGATACACACAAGAAACAGTTGAGCGTGAAAAACCCAGCAGCGTTGTAGTTCTTGACACAAACCGGTGCGCCTGGCACCTACCAATTGTCTCAAGGCTTAAAGATCTTTCTTTAACCTGTCTCCTCCCCTTAATCGACACTGATTGTAGTGGATTTCACAAGTGACATCAATAAGGATTTTTGGTTATTATTTGTATTGTATTTGTGAGACATTCTACTGCATCGTTGGAGTTAGAAACACAATTTTGCTGCACCTGCTATAACACCAGCAAATCTGAGTATGCGACCAATACATTTTGATTTTGAATTTAATTTGATTAGGGCTGGGGTTGATTGAGAAGTCACCTCCGGGCTAGGCGGTGGACAGCTTTCACAGTGCTGTCAATGGTGTGATGGGCTTAGGTCCCTTGGGAGCCTCTATGCCCCTTCAGTGCTGCCATGTTGCTAGGAGACAGACAGATTCTGACTGCCTGTTGTCCTGTGTGGCTGTGGTCGAGCTTAGGTAGCCTACTCATTTTAGAACGTGGACTTTGTTCAATGATCCAGGCTCTTTCAGAACATCCAGTCACAACTCTCAGAGGGGATCAACAACATGCCATCTATGTGCCTCAAAATGACTATCCAATACCATGTCATGCAGCTCACTAGCTTTGTCCTAATATAGACTGACCATTGTTTTAAGATTAAAAGACCATGCATGATTACAAATAATGAGTCACCTCAGTGAGCATGATCTTTGTCATCATGTAGTTTGCGTTGAATTCCAGTTGATTGTGTAAGCACTCTAGCTGCAAGGGACAAAATTGTGTAAGTACACTATAGTTGGGCTATTCTGAGTACTGTCTGTATGTGTAACCTTATAGGACATTGATTGATGAAACTGAGGCAATAGGAAAGGTATGGATCATGCATCCAACCCCAGGTTGGTCATCAATATCATACCCATGACGTTGTCAGTGATGACGTTGTCTACTGTTCCTCTGGATGTACTTGTGCAGTATTTGAGCCAGAACTCACTGACTCAATATGGCCAAACAAAGGATCTCTGGAATACGAATACATTACATAATCACAGTCTACTCTATGAAAACGGTGAAATCCTCTTTACCAGGAGTTAAGGGGTGTCCAGTGTTTGTAACCTGACACCAGGCAGTCTGGGGCCACATTTACCCACTGCAACACACTGGTGTGAGAGCTGCTCTCTCATTGGTGCTTTCTGAAAGGCTCAACGGCCAGCTCAGAGAAGACAAGTACTCTCCTCCACAAAAAGACCATCCATAATGCTTCCACTCTTACAACAACCTTGTCATTGTGGAATAAAATAAACACGCTCGATAATGCGATAATAACAAATGTAAACATAACGTTGTAGATAGGCAATAACAGGGGTTGCAACCACTGTCTTGTTATGGCAATTGACAATTTAGTCCAGTGTGTCTCTGCAGTCTGCATGCAGAATGTATAACATGAAGCTCACACCTGTTTCCACCTGAGTTTCACAGACTCTCTGACTTGTGTACCACTCCAAAAGATAAGAAAAAATGTTCTACCAGCTTGTGTTTTTCTCTCTTGTAATTTATGCCCTTTTTTACATTTGTCTTTGTACTCTAACGTGACAACAGATTGTAACCAAAATGAGAAACATCCATCGAAAAGCGCCATTTACTTTTGGAATGCAAGTATTTGCCAGTTGATGAGACTAATTTTCAATGTCAGAAGTTGTTTTCTCACGAACATAAATCAATACTAAAATCCATACTTATATAAATCAGTTGGGGCAAGACAGGGTGGAGCTTGTGTTAGTGGAATCAGTTGTTGCAGTAATGCTGTGAGTTGCTGTTATTCCATTGATTGTTTCAGTTATATATTATTCTTACAATTATTTTTTAAATGCTTTTGTTAAATGTTTTTGTTGTTTATTGTTGTTTTAATTGAATTTTAAATATCAGTGTCTCTTTCAGTTGTGGCTCATATTGGGTCTCTGCGGTATTATGCCATGCTTGTGCTGCTACTGAATAGGCTCTCTCATACATAAAGTGCCTTTCTATTGCAGCTCAGGTTTTTGTGGATTATAATAGCAATATTTTTGCACAGTCAGCATGGTATGTGAGTGGGGAGTTCAATTTCTGTAGCTTTGTGGTGTGACTATAGGCAGAGTTTATGTCGCGTTGCGTTAGTGCAGAGCTGTGTTGCCTGGGCTGTGTCACAGTGAGTCACCACAAGAGGGAGGGACTTAGGCAGGAGGACAATGCTGGTGTTTGTGCAACGGCCCCTGAGTGGCGACTAGGTCTCAGATCGCTCTCGCTTGAATACCATTGCTGCACACATTGTTGAAGCGAAAGAAAAGTGGACAGCTTGATCCTGCTTGTGGGATGCACTGAGAGGGGTAAGTTCCCCATTGCTACCTTTCTTATGAAAAATGTCAGACTTAAACCAAGCTATGTTGTCTGAGCTCGATGATCTGGTGCAGTTTGGAGAAGTTGGGGCTTTTGGGATTGAGGTTGGTGTGGGGTAGACGCTCTTGTCTGTGTTTTGGCAGGGGATAGTGTGAAAGGAGCGGAGCTGAAAGAAAGTTTCACAGAGAGGCTCAGTGAAAGGCATGTGCAGAATGTGATTGGGCACTAGAAATGCAAGTACAGAGCTGTAGTGAGAGAGGGATCAAGAGGAACGGTTCAAAAGAGGAGGATGGTTGTGGTGAAAGATAAGAACTGAGGAGAAATCAACAGAAAGGTGAGAGATGGAGAAAGGTGAATTGATTGTATTTTAATAGGAAGAGAGAAGCGAGGATAGAGGGAAGGTTTACTGAGGTAAAAATAGACTGAAGGGGAATGGAGGTGGGGAGATTAAGAGGGAGATTAATTAGGGAGCTGAGAGAAGGAGGTAAGGAGAGAAAAAAATTAAGAAAGGGTAAGGGGACACAGAAGAGAAGAGGGTAATTTTTGAGGTGGGAACACCTGATGTCAATTTTACACCTTGGGTAATATTATCTATAATAATATTGTACAGGCCAGCTTCTGACAATCATTGTTGGCAGAAAAAAAGTTGTCAAACCAATGTTTACAAGTTTTCGTACACGGCCAAAATAAATATTTCAGTTCTGCCCTCCTATGTAGATCAAATAGTCATCCCTTTTAGAAATAAGATTAGAGAGACTTAAGACATGTGGGAGACCCAGGAAATTCTGCCTCAGTATTATGACTGACCTGCCTGGGTAACAGACGTGTTTGTGCTAACCTTCACCTCCTTGTCCAATGCCAACATGACAAGGAGTGGCATGATGGCGCAAACAAATCTGGGACCCTGGTAATGAATGACCAGGATGGGCTTCAATTAATAACCAGGATGGGCTTCAGAATTCTGATTCAGTTTGTGGACATTACATTTCTGCAATACCCTATTGCTATAACTATTGCTATAAAGAGTTGTCACTGCAGTTCAGAGAGTTAACACAGAGATAAAAGGACCTCTGTATGATACTGAGGTATGGGAAAAGGTAACCTGACCCATGTAATTGGTGTGGCCTTGCTCTTTTGGAACAGACAGGAACCACTTGTATTCCTGTGTAGCACAGCAGAGCAGGAAGACTGGCCAGAGGACACCAGTTAAGTTCAGGTGGTGGGTGCCACATTATAGCGGAGAGGAACCCCAATGGTTCCCCACTGTGGAAGAAAAGACACCACATTGATACCATAGAGGCGGCAAGCGGCATTTGTGCTGGAGTCAGGTGGGCCGGTAAGGGTACGGTAGTGGTGACACCTTGGGGCTGAGCAGGTGTGCCGATCGGAGGAGGAGGAAGGAAACTGACGTGGGCTGGAGCCCAGTGACAGCCAGGATGGCCGAGCAGAAAGTTAGGTACACAATTACAATATCTCTTCACCTAGAACCTTGAGGATTCAATCTAACAATAGAGTGAAAGGAGAAAACATTTTGTTTTTCCCTATGTTAACATTGTGCATTTATCAAGTGTTTATGTCTGTGTCTTTGTATGTATGTATGTATGTATGTATGTATGTATGTATGTATGTATGTATGTATGTATGTATGTATGTATGTATGTATGTATGTATGTATGTATGTATGTATGTATGTATGTATGTATGTATGTATGTATGTATGTATGTATGTATGTATGTATGTATGTATGTATGTATGTATGTATGTATGTATGTATGTATGTATGTATGTATGTATGTATGTATGTATGTATGTATGTATGTATGTATGTATGTATGTATGTATGTATGTATGTATGTATGTATGTATGTATGTATGTATGTATGTATGTATGTATGTATGTATGTATGTATGTATGTATGTATGTATGTATGTATGTATGTATGTATGTATGTATGTATGTATGTATGTATGTATGTATGTATGTATGTATGTATGTATGTATGTATGTATGTATGTATGTATGTATGTATGTATGTATGTATGTATGTATGTATGTATGTATGTATGTATGTATGTATGTATGTATGTATGTATGTATGTATGTATGTATGTATGTATGTATGTATGTATGTATGTATGTATGTATGTATGTATGTATGTATGTATGTATGTATGTATGTATGTATGTATGTGTTCCTCTTTGTCTGGGTGTTTTGCATGGATATGTTTCCCTCTGTCGGCTTGTGTGGGTGTGTGTGCTTGTGTTTTGTGGTTTCCATCTCCGCAGCCTACCTGCTAAGCTGATTAATGGGGGCGTGGCAGGGCTGGTGGGTGTGACCTGTGTGTTTCCTATTGATCTGGCTAAGACCCGCCTACAGAACCAGCAGGGTGCCCGAGTCTACACCGGGATGTGAGTACTGCCTTGGCTCCTCTTTTATTTTATCCACACAAGGGACTTGAGACACTTCCTGTCCTGACTCGCACCAGGGATTTGAGGTCTTTTGAAAGAGGGAGTTTTCCCTTTTTGGACGAATACAGTTTATTGAATTGGAAGAAAGAGAGAATAGTTCTGTTTGACTCATACACACAGTAATTGTTTACAAGTAATCCGACTAAGCTGTCCATGAGGGCAGGTTGGGTCGAATGTGTTTTTGCACATCTGCATTCAAAACAATTATTTGGTGGTGTATTGGTGAGCTCTATATTTACAGAGTGGCTTTCACAATAAATCCGACAGGGAAAAAAGCTTATTCCTGGCTCAATGGTATTACTTCTTGACATTCTTGGCTCTACTGGTTGTCTAGTACAGACAGCTATCTAGCTCTATACATCTGTACAGATAAGACAGTGCTAGGGAAACAGGGTTGAGTGGGCATTGTGCCTATATTTACCTTGGTGAAGACAGAATGTTGGCCCAGTGAGTTACTGGTTGGCACAGGAGTGATCCTTTGGCATCCTGACTACACATGGTCTTTTAATTAAGTAACAATCTAGTAGCTGCTCATGAAGTTGATCACATCAATGTAAAATCACAATGTGAACCAATTAAAGGAAAGTGTCCATCAATTATGTTTGTGTTTGTAGCTGTGTTTAAGTGATACCAAACAACCAACATTCAACTATAGGGTTTCTGTTAAGATTGTCTTGTCAATGTATTGTAAGGAAATGCAAATTACATACATGATATTCATTTTTTAAAATGTATTATTATTATTAAATATTAAAACATACAATCTACATGCAGTGAAGACGCTCAACATTTACATAACATTCAGGTATTCATTGTTTATGCATGGTCAATAAGCATCAGTTATCAATGTTATAAAATAAATCATGAATTTCAAGGATGGAATTCTTCAGAAAGTTCACCCAAAATGATTTTACTTTAATATTTCTCCTTTTTATGTGAAGGCTGGACTGTTTGACGAAGACAGTTAAGATGGAAGGCTACTTTGGGATGTATAGAGGTACTATTTCCCTGGATTCATGTAATGTACAATTCTGTGTTTTGAGTTTAGCTAACACTGCCTAAATTGACATAACTGCAGTGAACCTTGTATTGTACTTTTTTTTTTTAAAGTATTTTTAAAATTGATTTTATTTAACCTTTATTTAACAAGGCAAGTCAGTTAAGAACTAATTATTATTTACAATGACGGCCTACCAATTAAGCACTTACAGTTAGTAACTAACTTAGAGCTAATCATATGGAAGTGCAGCACAGGGGAAGGTTTTGTGTATGACGTTAACTGTAGTTTGTGTTGCTATAATCCATTACCCCTCCCCCTCCCCAGGTGCAGTAGTGAATCTCACTCTTGTCACACCAGAGAAAGCCATCAAACTGGCAGCAAATGATATCTTCAGACAGAAACTCTCCAAGGATGGGTAACTCACATTTAGTCCTAGAACAGCACCTACACCTTTTTCACAATTCAACTGAAATATATTGAAACTGAAACAATTTTTGGGGCCGGGGACCCCTTTTGTGATAGCAATTTCATCAGGGACCCCCTCATAATCAGCATATAAGGAGTTTTAATATGACTTCGGCAGTGCGTCGCCAGGAGGAACAAAGTTTTGGGCCCGGGGAAGGAACATTTTAAAATCTTGGCATCAGAGAGAAAATGTTGATTTCCTGCAATTCTACAGGTTTTGTCATGTGGCAGAGAGATGTTTTGGGGTTGCAGCTTTAAAGGTAATATCCTGCAATTTGTATTTTTCCTTGAGGCAGAGAGAAAACGATGCACTTTTAAAGCAAAAGAAATACAATGCATTTATGAACAAAAAATTGGGTGAGGAAAACAGAATTCATAATTGGTGGAGTACTGTGGATACCAATATTCCTCACAGACCCATGTTGCCCAGGATTAAGAACATAAATTGTAGATGAATAATATTACATTCTATTGTATTACACCCTCTAAACTTATTCCACGGATCCCTTGGCCAAACTTTGTTTCATCTGTTGTCAGGCCCAGTGCAGTCAAAAACGTGATTTTCCTGTGTTTTATATACATTTCCACACTATGAGGTTGGAATAATACTGGGAAATCGACGATAATGCCCTTTAAGTGTAAGAGCTGCCTGAAATTTTAGCCTGTTTTGAAGGGATGGAGTTTTGGCCTGCCTGGTGAACTCAATTAGTTAATAGACCAATAAGAAAGAGAATCCCAAACCTCTATGCCAATAACAGCTCATTTTCAGTTTTCCCCTCCCCATTCAGACCACTCCCAGACAGTCCTAGCAAAATTCTTGTGTGTGAAATTGCTCTTTGCTATGAAGCTATTTTTGTCTTTTTGACCATTTGAAAGTGGCAATATGTACATTTGTGGGCAACCCAACCAAATTCACACAGAAATGTGAGTTATAGATCTATCATTCTACTTGGAAGCGGTAGATACTGTATATTCTATGTATGCTTTTTCTATGCTCTTGTTTTTGTGTCTTTTACTTTCAGTTTTGTACACAAGATTCAAGCAGCTGTAACAACAATATTTTTGGTTATGAAAATATATTTCACAGCGGTTTAGATGGTACAATGATTCTCCTCACTATACTAGACTATTTTGTCACAAACTGAAATTAGGCGAATTACTAGAGTTTTAGCAACCAGGAAATGGCGGAGTGATTTCTGCATAGCGCAACTTTAATTGAAAACAATCACATTAAGGTACTTAATTGTTACCCAGAAACAATTTTATATTGAGATAAAAACAGCTGCATTGGACCCCACCTTGAGAACCTCTGCCTTAAAGTACTTACAGTTGAAGTCGGAAGTTTACATACACCTTACACCACATTTAAACTCAGTTTTTCACAATTCCTGACATTTAATACTAGTAAAAATTTCCTGTCTTAGGTCAGTTAGAATCACCACTTTATTTTAAGAATGTGATATGTCAGAATAATAGTAGAGAGAATGATTTATTTCAGCTTTTATTTCTTTCATCACTTTCCCAGTGGGTCAGAAGTTTACATACACTCAATTAGTATTTTGTAGCATTGCCTTCAAATTGCTTAACTTGGGTCAAACATTTAGGGTAGCCTTCCACATGCTTCCCACAGTAAGTTGGGTGAATTTTGTCCCATTCCTCCTGACGGATCTGGTGTAACTGAGTCAGGTTTAGGCCTCCTTGCTCGCACACTCTTTTTCAGTTCTGACCACAAATCTTCTATAGGATTGAGGTCAGGGCTTTGTGTTAGCCACTCCAATACCTTGACTTTGTTGTCCTTAAGCCATTTTGCCACAACTTTGGAAGTATGCTTGTCCATTTGGAAGACCCATTTGCGACCAAGCTTTAACTTCCTGACTGATGTCTTGAGATGTTGCTTCAATATATCCACATAATTTTCCAACCTCATGATGCCATCTATTTTGTGAAGTGCACATTTCCAAAAAGTATAATCTTTGTTCCCACGTGCAGTTGCAAACTATAGTCTGGCTTTTTTTATGGCGGTTTTGGAGCATTGGCTTCTTCCTTGCTGAGCGGCCTTTCAGGTTATGTCGATACAGGACTCGTTTTTACTGTGGATATAGATACCTTTGTACCCTTTTCCTCCAGCATCTTCACAAGGTCCTTTGCTGTTGTTCTGGGATTGATTTGTACTTTTCGCTCCAAAGTATGTTAATCTCTAGGAGACAGAACGTGTCTCCTTCCTGAGCGGTATGACGGCTGCGTGGTCCCATGGTGTTTATACTTGCGTACTATTGTTTGTACAGATGCACGTGGTACCTTCAGTCATTTGGAAATTGCTCCCAAGGATGAACCAGACTTATGGAGGTCTACAATATTTTTTTCTGATGTATTGACTGATTTCTTTTGATTTTCCCATGATGTCAAGCAAAGAGGCACTGAGTTTGAAGGTAGGCCTTGAAATACATCCACAGGTACACCTCCAATTGACTAAAATGATTAGCCTATCAGAAGCTTCTAAAGCCATGACATAATTTTCTGGAATTTTCCCAGCTTTTTAAAGGCACAGTCAATTTAGCGTATGTAAACTTTTGACCCACTGGAATTGTGATACAGTGAATTAGAAGTTAAATAATCTGTCTGTAAACAATTGTTGGAAAAATTTGATGTCCTAACCAACTTCCAAGAGTGGTTGAAAAACCTATTTTTAATGACTCCAACCTATGTAAACTTCCAACTTCAACTGTATTCATGCAAAAAGGTCATCAGGTGGATAATCCTTAGTTAACATAACATTAATGTAATAAAGTCAGACGATCGAAGGTGCTATTCCTGCAGTGCACTGTGTCTATTTATCAGAATGGTGGTGCCATTGCTTTGTGTTATTTATTACCCTGCTAACCCTGTAATTTTGTCCCACAGGAAATTGCCCCTATGGGGGGAGATACTGGCAGGATGTGGTGCGGGGACCTGTCAGGTGATAGTGACCACACCCATGGAGATGCTCAAGATCCAGTTGCAAGACGCAGGAAGGTTGGGTGAGTTCTGTGAACCATTTGTCCTTAGGCCACAGCTGTCTGTGCTAAGCAGTGATAATGACTCTGCTGCTGAAGTTTTTGACACTGATGTGGTGTGTGTGTGACAGCTGCCATAACCAGAGTGGTCCAAGCACCCACTGTAGCTCCTGGTCCAGCGCCGTCATTGGTGGCCCCCCCTACAGCCCAGCCAGCCCCACCACCACGGACCACTGCCATCCGTATCACCCTGGAGCTACTGAAAACACGCGGCCTGCCTGGCCTTTACCGGGGAGCAGGAGCCACACTGATGAGGTCATCTCTCTGTTTCTCTCAAATTCACATAGGCAACAGCATACAAAGTCAACCACTGAATTGATGATATTAGACAAACTGTGTGTGTGTGTCAAACACACGCACGCACTCACTCACTCACTGACTCATTCACTCCCTGTGTGCCAAGCACACACAAACACACATGCACACAAACATGTTTCTGTTGCTCAGTTCTGAGTAATCCTGAACTGAGTGAACTGAGGTAACCTGCTAGACTCCCTGTCAGGCCTGATTTGTCTCATTGTCTCATTACTGGTGATTAGTTCATGGCAAAGACTTTCAGATTTACTTCTGGTGAAGGCTACCTCATTTACGTACACCACATACCGCATCCCTTTGTTCAACATTTGACCTTTTTTGGAAATAAGTTGTCTCTTACACTAAGCACTGTACATAGAATGTATCTCGGGTCTGACTGGCACACTGGCTTATCAAGCCCAAAATACAGTACCAGTCAAAAGTTTGGACAGACTTACTCATTCAATGGTTTTTCTTTATTTTGTACTATTTTCTACATTGTAGAATAAAAGTGAAGACATCAAAACTATGAAATAACACATGGAATCATGTAGTAACCAAAAAGTTGTTAAACAAATCAAAATATATTTTAGATTCTTCAAAGTAGCCACCATTTGCCTTGAAGACAGCTTTGCACACTCTTGGCATTCTCTCAATGAGCTTCATGATGAATGTTTTTCCAACCATCTTGAAGGAGTTCCCACATGCTGAGCACTTGTTGGCTGTTTTTCCTTCACTCTGCAGTCCAACTCATCCCAAACCACCTCAATTGGGTTGAGGTCGGGTGATTGTGGAGGCCAGGTCATCTGACTCCATCACTCTCCTTGGTCAAATAGCTCTTATACAGCCTGGAGGTGTTTTTTGGGTCATTGTCCTGTTGGAAAAAAATGATAGTCCCACTAAGTGCAAACCAGATGGGATGGTGTATCGTTGCAGAATGCTGTGGTAGCCATGCTGGTTAAGTGTGCCTTGAATTCTAAATACATCACTGACAGTGCCACCAGCAAAGCACCATTACACCTCCTCCTCCATGCTTCATGGTGGGAACCACACATGCGGAGATCATCCGTTCACCTATTCTGCATCTCAGAAAGACACTGGGTTGGAACCAAAAATCTAAAAGTTGGACTCATCAGACCAAAGAACAGATTTCTACCGGTCTAATGTACATTGCTTGTGTTTCTTTGCCCAAGCAAGTCTCTTCTTCTTATTGGTGTCCTTTAGTAGTGGTTTCTTTGCAGCAATTCAACCATGAAAGCCTAATTCACGCATTCTCCTCTGAACAATTGATGTTGATGTGTCTGTTACTTGAACTCTGTGAAGCATTTACTTGGGCTGCAACCTGAGGTGCAGTTAACTCTAATGAACTTGTCCTCTGCAGCGGTCCTCATGAGTCAGTTTCATCATAGCGCTTGATGGTTTTTGCGAATGCACTTGAAGAACCTTTCAAAGCTCTTGAAATGTTCCACTTTGACTGACCTTCATGTCTTAATGTAATGATGGACTGTTGTTTATCTTTGCTTATTTGAGCTGTTCTTGCCATACTATGGACTTGGTATTTTACCAAATAGGGCTATCTTCTGTATACCCCTCCTACCTTGTCACAACACTGGCTGATTGGCTCAAACGCATTTAAGAAGGAAAGAAATTCCACAAACTAACTTTTAACAAGGCACACTTGTGAATTTAAATGCATTCCAGGTGACTACCTCATGAAGCTGGTTGAGGAATGCCAAGAGTGTGCAAAGCTGTCATCTAGGCAAATGGTGGCTATTTTGAAGATTCTCAAATATAAAATATATTTTGATTTAACACTTTTGGTTACTTCATGATTCCATATGTGTTATTTCATAGTTTTGATGTCTTCACTATTATTCTACAATGTAGAAAATAGTCAAAATAAAGAAAAATCCTGGAATTAGTAGGTTTCCAAAATGTTGACTGGTACTGCAAATCAATAGGTTCTTGCAGTGTTAATCCTCCTGTGGACTGAGCCATACCTCTGTTATTTTTCATTTTCCAGGGACGTCCCTTTCTCTATGATCTACTTCCCGATGTTCGCCAACCTGAACGCGTTGGGCCGAGGAGGGCCGAGTAGCAATGGAGACCTGCAGGAGCGGGCCCCCTTCCTGCAGTCCTTCACGGCAGGCTGCACAGCCGGATCAGTGGCAGCTGTAGCTGTCACACCACTGGACGGTGAGAGAGACAGAGGCAGGGAAGGGCTGCCCCATAAAGCAGATATAAACCTCTGTATTCTCAGTGTCATTCAGTAACGTACACGTTATTCAGTCGCAGTACATGTTGTAATGCACACAATAAGACCATCTAATCCTTATGTACAGTGGCAAGATAAAGTATGTGAACCCTTGGAATTACCTGGATTTCTGCAGAATTATTCAGAAAATTTGATCTGATCTTCATCTTAGTCACAACAAGACAAAACACAGTGTGCTCAAACTAATAACACACAAATTATTGTATTTTTCTTGTCTATATTGAATATATCATTTAAACATTCACAGTGTAGGTTGGAAAAAGTATGTGAACACACACAAAATTTGAGTTTGCTATTCACAAGAAGCATTGCCTAATGTGAACCATTCCTCGAATAAAAGAGAAGATATAAAAGATCTCAGAAACCTAAGATTAAGAATAGTTGACTTGCATAAAGTTGGAAAGGGTTACAAAAGTATCTCTAAAAGCCTTGATGTTCATCAGTCCACGGTAATAAAAAATTGAAAGTTCAGCACTGTTGCTACTCTATCTGTGGACAGTTTAAACTGAAGTGGAGTTGTTTGTGAGGAACACACAACACTATGTGTGGAGAAAAAAAGGCACAGCACACCAACATCAAAAACTCATCCCAGCTTTAAAGTATGGTGGAGGGAGCATCATGGTTTGGGGCTGCTTTGCTGCCTCGGGGCCTGGACAGTTTGCTATCATCGACGGAAAAATGAATTCCCAAGTTTATCAAGATATTTTGTAGGAGAATGTAAGGCTATCTGTCCTCCAATTGAAGCTCAACAGAAGTTGGGTGATGCAACAGGACAACGACCCAAAACACAGAAGTAAATCAACAACCGAATGGCTTCAACAGAAGAAAATAAGCCTTCTGGAGTGGCTCAGTCAGAGTCCTGACCTCAACCAGATTTAAAATGCTGTGGCATGACCTCGAGAGCGGTTCAGCCCAGACATCCTAAGTACACTGCTCAAAAAAATAAAGGGAACACTAAAATAACACATCCTAGATCTGAATGAATTAAATATTCTTATTAAATACTTTTTTCTTTACATAGTTGAATGTGCTGACAACAAAATCACACAAAAATTATCAATGGAAATCAAATTTATCAACCCATGGAGGTCTGGATTTAGAGTCACACTCAAAATTAAAGTGGAAAACCACACAACAGGCTGATCCAACTTTGATGTAATGTCATTAAAACAAGTCAAAATGAGGCTCAGTCGTGTGTGTGGCCTCCACATGCCTGTATGACCTCCCTACAACGCCTGGGCATACTCCTGATGAGGTGGCGGATGGTCTCCTGAGGGATCTCCTCCCAAACCTGGACTAAAGCATCCACCAACTCCTGGACAGTCTGTGGTGCAACGTTGCGTTGGTGGATGGAGTGAGACATGATGTCCCAGATGTGCTCAATTGGATTCAGGTCTGGGGAACGGGCAGGCCAGTCCATAGCATCAATGCCTTCCTCTTGCAGGAACTGCTGATACAGCCACATGAGGTCTAGCATTGTCTTGCATTAGGAGGAACCCAGGGCCAACCGCACCAGCATATGGTCTCACAAGGGGTCTGAGGATCTAATCTCGGGAACCTAATGGCAGTCAGGCTACCTCTGGCGAGCACATGGAGGGCTGTGCGGCCCCCCAAAGAAATGCCACCCCACACCATGACTGACCCACCGCCAAACCGGTCATGCTGGAGGATGTTGCAGGCAGCAGAACGTTCTCCACGGCGTCTCCAGACTCTGTCACGTCTGTCACATGTGCTCAATGTGAACCTGCTTTCATCTGTGAAGAGCACAGGGCGCCAGTGGCGAATTTGCCAATCTTGGTGTTCTCTGGCAAACGAAAAACGTCCTGCATGGTGTTGGGCTGTAAGCACAACCCCCACCCCTGTGGACGTCGGGCCCTCATACCACCCTCATGGAGTCTGTTTCTGACCGTTTGAGCAGACACATGCATATTTGTGGCCTGCTGGAGGTAATTTTACAGGGCTCTGGCAGTGCTTCTCCTGCTCCTCCTTGCACAAAGGCAGAGGTAGCGGTCCTGCTGCTGGGTTGTTGCCTTCCTACGGCCTCCTCCACTTCTCCTGATGTACTGGCCTGTCTCCTGGTAGCGCCTCCATGCTCTGGACACTACGCTGACAGACACAGCAAACCTTCTTGCCACAGCTCGCATTGATGTGCCATCCTGGATGAGCTGCACTACCTGAGCCACTTGTGTGGGTTGTAGACTCCGTCTCATGCTACCACTAGAGTGAAAGCACCGCCAGCATTCAAAAGTGACCAAAACATCAGCCAGGAAGCATAGGAACTGAGAAGTGGTCTGTGGTCCACACCTGCAGAACCACTCCTTTATTGGGGGTGTCTTGCTAATTGCCTATAATTTCCACCTGTTGTCTATTCCATTTGCACAACAGCATGTGAAATTTATTGTCAATCAGTGTTGCTTGCTAAGTGGACAGTTTGATTTCACAGAAGTGTGATTGACTTGGAGTTACATTGTGTTGTCAAATTTTATGACCAATTTATGCAGAAATCCAGGTAATTCCAAAGGGTTCACATACTTTTTCTTGCCACTGCAGATGTCGAACAGGGACAGTTTGTAAGGTCTGAGTCCTGTGTTGGGTTGGGGTTGCAGAGGCTATTGAATTTACTTAGGGGATTACAATTAAATGATACCCCAAGTGCAGTGGAATGAACTACGGTATTATCAATAACTCAAGAATCCCAGAGCACAATGATACACACATTGTCTGTACTTTATAAAGGGTAGTTGAGTTGACATTGATGTCTCTGTGTGTGTGTGTTTGTTGGCAGTCATAAAGACCCGTATACAGACCTTGCAGAAGGGGAAGGGGGAGGACACATACCGTGGCATTGTTGACTGCACACGGTAAGGCATGCACCGGAAAACCCACACGTTTGCTGCTCCAATGTGTATGTGTAAACCTTTCACTGACAGCAGGTTTCTCACCTTTCCATAGGCGGATCTGGAGTAAAGAGGGCCCAGCAACATTCCTCAAAGGGGCAACATGTCGCGCTCTGGTCATTGCCCCTCTCTTTGGCATCGCACAGGGGGTCTACTTTCTGGGCGTAGGAGAGCAGTTGCTAGGGCTACTGGAATAGCAGCAGAATGTGACCCTTTACAGTATAGAACATACGGCTTCATTCACCAGTGAAAGTGAATGGCGGGAGAGAGGAGTGTAGCCCTAACTGTATGAGCACTGAGTACATGGAGAGAGAGCGAGAGAAAGACCGAAAGAGAGAGGTCACAATCAGTTAACCAAACGATGAGGAAGAGAGTGAAGGATGATGGGGAGGCTCTAACTGCTAACATGGGAAACAACATTGCACACTAATTATGTTTGTCTAGATTTCTAAAATGTGTAAGCAGGGTTCTATAGGTTAAATAGGCTTCTGAGTGTATATGTATGTGACTAATCTGGAGGTGTGTCTCAGCCAGGTTGGTGTCTTAGGGTTGTACGTTCAACTTGAGAGCTAACTCTCCATGGTTCTTATGCAGAAGGGTCCTTGAGTTTGCCATCACTAAGGAAGTTGCCAAGCTAGTGTGTTATTTGAGTGACAAAACCCTCTTGAAATTTGATTTCAAACTATCAAATATTTTTATGAATGTTTTATAATGTTGACTACATTGCCATGTTTGATGAGAAGTCTAAACTAGAACTTGGCCCGCATTTCAAAGCAAATGGTTCACCTTTCACAGAGAGATATCCTTTTTGTTTTGTTTTATGAAAAAGGACTTAACCGCCACATTAGCTCAGTGAGTTGCTTTCCCATCCGTGAGTCCAGAGTTGTAATCTTGGACTCGTCCTGTGTCAAGCACTGCCAGTTAACTGTATAGGGTCAGTTGTTAATGCTTTAATCCTATCTCTGTACTGTAACCTGCTGAACAGCCAGGCTCCTCTCCTACAGTTTAGACTGCTGGGCCTGCACTCTGAGGCCTTACCTTCCTGTTCACCACAACTCTGAGGCTCGGAAGCAAACCTCCTCTAGCTGTATTACTGTTAGCTTAACTTTTTTAATGCTTCTATGAATGTCATGTCAGTTCACACAATAAAAATAATAAAAATAAAGCCTTATTTTGCTGATGGAGTCTCTTGTCCAAAACATTTAACTTGTGCGTAAATCTTAACATTTGGAATTCAGCATAATTGTTGAAAGTGTTCAAATGTCTGTATTGATGTACAATTTAGTGAAGCCTATGACAAGATCCATTTTAAAGCAGGTTCTTGTGAACTCTCTATGGTGTAAATCCACAAGGTGGCAATAAAAGCATTTTGTTTTGTACATTTTTAAAGCCGAACGCTACATTTTATGATGGGTCTGGAATAACCATTTTATTATTAATTGGAGTGAACTGCAAATGAAAATACTGAATATTCACATTTCTGTATGTATTTATTATTAATCACATTGGTAAGTAACAATAAAAGACATCCATTCTCTAATCCACTATATTCCCATTCAACACTAAATATACACACACACACACAACCATCAAACGGAATACAGCAGCAGCCACCCTTTTAGGAGTTTGGACACCTTACGGAAAACAAAAAATACCTTGATTGTTCCGCAAGGGAAGGTAAAGGGACAATCTACACGAAACAAAAATATAAACGCAACATGTTCAAGTTTTGGTCCCATGTTTCATGAGCTGAAAAAAAAATCCCACAAATTTTCCATTTGCACAAAGTTTTTATTTCTCTCAGATTGTGCACAAATTTGTTTATATCCCTGTTAGTGAGCAGTTTTTGTTTGCCAAGCTAATCCTTCCACCTGAGGCATGTCAAGAAGCTGATTACACAGGTGCACCTTGTGCTGGGGACAGTAAATGCCACAGATGTTTCACGTTTTTTTTGGGAACGTGCAATTAGCATGCTGACTGGAGGAATATCCACCAGAGCTGTAGCCAGAGAATTTGTTCATTTTTCTACCATAAGCTGCATCCATAAGCTGCATCCAACGTAGTTTTAGAGAATTTGGCAGTACGTCCAACCGGCCTCACTACTGCAGATCACCTGTAACCACGTCAGCTCAGGACCTCCACATCCGGCTTATTCACCTGCGGGATCGTCTGGGGGGGGGGGGGGGGGGCAATTTTGGGAATTGTTGCATTCATATATGTTTTGCAGTGTAGGTTACAATCAGATAACCCACAGTGCTGGGAAGGGAGCAGTGGTGAACTGAGGAGGTAGGATAAAACACTACCCTTAACACCAGCCAACACACATTCTCACTCACATCGTGTCCCATAAACAAGTTTCTTACTTTGGAAGATCCAAGAGATAAGTGCTTGAAGTTGGGAAGATGGAGATGACCATGGTGTTTTTTTCCATGTTTAACCATTCCCTCAGAAAACAAACATTCTGGGTGTCACAGAGACTGGGTGTTCTTAGGCTCTGCTCAACTTTCCACATATCCAGTCCAAATATTTTTTTATATTTTACCTTTATTTTACTAGGCAAGTCAGTTAAGAACAAATTCTTATTTTCAATGACGGCCTAGGAACAGTGGGTTAACTGACTGTTCAGGGGCAGAACGACAGATTTGTACTTTGTCAGCTCGGGGATTCGAACTTGCAACCTTTTGGTTACTAGTCCAACACTCTAACCACTAGGCTACCCTGCCGCCCCGGCAGAGGCTTGTCCACAGTAGCACATCCAATGATACCTTAACCTTTGTCTCCATCAGCATCATCTGTTAATCCTAAAAATGTACGGTTCAGGTTGGCACAGAAAAGAGCCACTCTAACCTCAGGCATCATCTGTCAGAGAGGACCCAGTGAATACCTCATCTCTCCCGGTACTGCTCACGATACAGAGTAGTCATCAACAGAGCTCACAAAGGCATATTCAGGTAGTTAAGATCAGCTGGATCACTTAATTTCAAATCGACCCCATCCAGTTGGAGTTGTACCCAAGACATACTCGGGTTAGTGCTTGGGGTATTTGTACTGAGATTTCTAACCCCTAATCTGCATGATAGGTAAATAAAGTACCTGCTGAGGCAAGAGGTCAGGCCTGCTCTCCAGGGTGTTGGCTACCTTGATCTTCCCATTATCGTTGCACATCTTAATGCCTCCAGAGTTAATACAAGCCGCAATCAATCATGAAAAAGTGAACAGAAGCCAAAAAAATAGAGGTCACTCTCAACAAAGTATCCCTAACAATATAACTCCAATGCTTCCCATAGTTCTGTCAAGTTGGCTGGATGTCCTTTGGGTGGTGGACCATTCTTGAAGAGTTAAAAACCCAGCATTGTTGCAGTTCTTCATGAACTTAAACCGGTTCGCCTGGCACCTACCACCATACCCCGTTCAAAGGCACTTAAATCTTTTGCCTTGCCCATTCACCCTCTGAATGGCACAAATACACAATCCAAAAACATAATAATGGCGCTGGAGGGGAGGGATGCCATTTTACCGGCTCCTAACCAACTGTGCTATTTCATTGGTTTTTTCCTCATTGTTTGTATCTAATTTTGTACATAATGTTGCTGCTACCGTCTCTTACGACCGAAAAGGGCTTCTGGACATCAGAACAGCAATTACTCACCTCAAACTAAACAAATCATTTTTCTTTAATGAGTCCGACGTGAAGGATATACTGCTTTGTCAAGACAAGGCACAAATCCCCGTCATTAGCGTGAAGAAAAGACAGAGAAAAACATGCAGGAGAACGGGGTGTCTTGTAAGAATTTGCGACGAGTAGGTAAACCCCCACTACAGTATTATTGTCTAACTTGCAATCTATCACGGCACAAGGCGAGACCCAGATGCAGACACAGGAGGCAGATGGTTGGAGTCTTACAATGTTAATTAATCCAAAGGGGTAGGCAAGAGAATGGTCGTAGACAGGCAAAAAGGTCAAAACCAGATCAGAGTACAATAGGTCCCGAAGGGTAGGCAGAATCAAGGTCAGGGCAGGCAGGATGATCTGGCAGGCAGGAAAGTAGTCCAGAGTCAGACAGGGGTCAGAACCGGGAGGAATAGAAAAAAGAGAATAGAAAAGGAGTACAGGAAAAACACACTGGTTGACTTGACTAAACATACAAGATGAACTGGCACAGAGAGACCGGGAACACAGGGACAAATACACTGTGGAAAATAAGTGACACCTGAAGGGGGTGGAGACAATCACAGGAACAGGTGAAACAGATCATTGGAAAACCAACTGGACGATCTACGATCAAGAATATCGTACCAACGGGACATTAAAAACTGTAATATCTTATGTTTCACAGAAACTTGGCTGAACGACGACACAGATAATATAGAGCTGGCTGGCTTCTCCGTGTTTCAGCAAGACATAGCAGCTACGTCTGGTAAGACGAGGAGCGGGGGTGTGTGTCTATTTGTCAATAACTGCTGGTGCAGTCTAATATTAAAGAAGTCTCGCGGTATTGCTCGCCTGAGGTAGAATATAGCATGATAAGATGTAGACCACACTATCTACCATGAGAGTTCTCAACGTTCTCAAAGTATTTAGTCAGCCACCAATTGTGCAAGTTCTCCCACTTAAAAAGATGAGAGGCCTGTAATTTTCATCATAGGTACACTTCAACTATGACAGACAAAATGAGAAAACAAATCCAGAAAATCACATTGTAGGATTTTTAATGTATTTATTTGCAAATTATGGTGGAATAATAAGTCAACACTCAACAAGGAAATGCTCACCCAGAAGCTGTGCTCCTAGTGGCCGGGGACTTTAAAGCAGGCAAACTTAAATCTGTTTCCCTAAATTTTACCAGCATGTCACATGGGGCAACCAAAAAACCTCTAGACCACCTTTACTCCACACACAGAGATACATACAAAACTCTCCTTCACCCTCCATTTGGCAAATCAGACCATAATTCTATCGTCCTGATTCCTGCTTACTAGCAAAAATTAAAGCAGGAAGTACCAGTGACTTGCTCAGTACGGATGTGGTCAGATGACATGGATGCTCCGCTACAGGACTGTTTTGCTAGTACAGACTGGAATATCTTCCGGGATTCATCCAATGGCATTGAGGAGTATACTACATCAGTCACCGATAAGTGCATTGACGAAGTTGTCCCCACAGTGACCGTACGTACATATCCCAACCAGGCAACATCCGCATCGAGCTAAAGGCTAGAGCTGCCGCTTTCAAGGAGCAGGACACTAATCTGGACGCTTATAAGAAATCCTGCTATGCCCTCAGACGAACCATCAAATAAGGCAAAGAGTCAATACAGGACTAAGATTGAATCATACTACACCTGCTCTGATGCTCGTCGGCTGTGGCAGGGCTTGAAACTATTAAGGACTACAAATGGAAACCCAGCCACAAGCTGCCCAGTGACACGAGCCTACCAGACGAGCTAAATGCTTTTGATGCTCGCCTCGTGGCAAGCAACACTGAATCATGCATGAGAGCACCAGCTGTTCCAGACAACTGTGTGATCACGCTCTCCGTAACCAAAGTGAGTAAGACCTTTAAACAGGTCAACATTCATAAAGCCAGGGGGCCAGACGGATTACCAGGACGTGTACTCAAAGCATGCCTGGACCAACTGGCAAGTGTCTTCACTGACATTTTCAACCTCTCCCTGGCCATGATTGATTCATTTACTTATTTTACCAGGTAAGTTTACAGCAACGGCCTGGGGAATAGTTACAGAGGAGAGGAGTGGAAGGAATGAGCCAATTATAAGATGGGGATATAAAGTGACCATGATGGTATGGGGGCCAGATTGGGAATTTAGTCAGGACATCAGGGTTAACACCCCTACTTGAACAATAAGTGCCATGTGATTTTTAGTGGCCACAGAGAGTCAGAACACCCATTTAACATCCCATCCGAAAGACAACACCCAATCTGTTATGCAGGTGAATGAGGACCCAAAAGCGACTTGGCGAAAACAGAGTCTTTAATCCAGTTAAAGGAAATAGCAATACTCCTAGACAAATCGGAGCGGTAAATAAAGCATAAAAAACAATTCCACTCGTAATCACGAGAACTGACTGGAGACTCGATAATAAACTGCAGGTTGCCTCGGGAAGGCACTTGACCGTAGCAGACTCAGACACCTGCTCACCACGCAGCATCTGAGGGAAACACGACACGACAGGGCGATACAAAGACACAGCACGGTGAACAATATACAAGGATCCGACAGGACAGGAACGGAAAACAAGGGGAGAAATAGGGACTCTAATCAGGGGAAAAGATAGGGAACAGGTGTGGGAAGACTAAATGATTGATTAGGGGAATAGGAACAGCTGGGAGCAGGAACGGAACGATAGAGAGAAGAGAGAGAGAGAGGGAGAGAAAAAGGGGAACGAACCTAAAAAGACCAGCAGGGGGAAAACGAACAGAAGGAAAAGCAAAATGACAACACAATATAAGACAAAACATGACAGTACCCCCCCCACTCACCGAGCGCCTCCTGGCGCACTCGAGGAGGAATCCTGGCGGCAACGGAGGAAATCATCAATCAGTGAACGGTCCAGGACGTCCCGAGACGGAACCCAACTCCTCTCCTCAGGACCGTAACCCTCCCAATCCACTAAGTATTGGTGACCCCGTCCCCGAGAACGCATGTCCATGATCCTACGTACCTTGTAAATAGGTGCGCTCTCGACAAGGATGGGAGGGGGGGGGAGGGAAGACGAACGGGGGTGCGAAGAAAGGGCTTGACACAGGAGACATGGAAGACAGGATGGACGCGACGAAGATGTCGCGGAAGAAGCAGTCGCACAGCGACAGGATTGACGACCTGGGAGACACGGAACGGACCAATGAACCGCGGAGTCAACTTACGAGAAGCTGTCGTAAGAGGAAGGTTGCGAGTGGAAAGCCACACTCTCTGGCCGCAACAATACCTTGGACTCTTAATCCTACGTTTATTGGCGGCTCTCACAGTCTGTGCCCTGTAACGGCAAAGTGCAGACCTCACCCTCCTCCAGGTGCGCTCACAACGTTGGACAAACGCTTGAGCGGAGGGAACGCTGGACTCGGGAAGCTGGGATGAGAACAGAGGAGGCTGGTAACCCAGACTACTCTGAAACGGAGATAACCCGGTAGCAGACGAAGGAAGCGAGTTGTGAGCATATTCTGCCCAGAGGAGCTGTTCTGCCCAAGACGCAGGGTTTCTGAAAGAAAGGCTGCGTAGTATGCGACCAATCGTCTGATTGGCCCTCTCTGCTTGACCGTTAGACTGGGGATGAAACCCGGAAGAGAGACTGACGGACGCACCAATCAAACGACAGAACTCCCTCCAAAACTGTGACGTGAATTGCGGACCTCTGTCTGAAACGGCGTCTAACGGGAGGCCATGAATTCTGAACACATTCTCGATGATGATTTGTGCCGTCTCCTTAGCGGAAGGAAGTTTAGCGAGAGGAATGAAATGTGCCGCCTTAGAGAACCTATCGACAACCGTAAGAATCACAGTCTTCCCCGCAGACAAAGGCAGACCGGTAATGAAGTCTAGGGCGATGTGAGACCATGGTCGAGAAGGAATGGGGAGCGGTCTGAGACGACCGGCAGGAGGAGAGTTACCTGACTTAGTCTGCACGCAGTCCGAACAAGCAGCCACGAAACGGCGCGTGTCACGCTCCTGAGTCGGCCACCAAAAGCGCTGGCGAATAGAAGCAAGAGTGCCTCGAACACCGGGATGACCAGCTAACTTGGCAGAGTGAGCCCACTGAAGAACAGCCAGACGAGTGGAAACAGGAACGAAAAGAAGGTTACTAGGACAAGCGCGCGGCGACGCAGTGTGCGTGAGTGCTTGCTTAACCTGTCTTTCGATTCCCCAGACTGTCAACCCGACAACACGCCCATAAGGAAGAATCCCCTCGGGATCAATAGAAGCCACAGAAGAACTAAAAAGACCGGATAAGGCATCAGGCTTGGTGTTCTTGCTACCCGGACGGTAAGAAATCACAAACTCGAAACGAGCGAAAAATAACGCCCAACGAGCTTGACGAGCATTAAGTCGTTTGGCAGAACGGATGTACTCAAGGTTCTTATGGTCTGTCCAAACGACAAAAGGAACGGTCGCCCCCTCCAACCATTGTCGCCATTCGCCTAGGGCTAAGCGGATGGCGAGCAGTTCGCGGTTACCCACATCATAGTTGCGTTCAGATGGCGACAGGCGATGAGAAAAATAAGCGCAAGGATGAACCTTATCGTCAGACTGGAAGCGCTGGGATAGAATGGCTCCCACGCCTACCTCTGAAGCGTCAACCTCGACAATGAATTGTCTAGTGACGTCAGGAGTAACGAGGATAGGAGCGGACGTAAAACGTTCTTTTAGAAGATCAAAAGCTCCCTGGGCGGAACCGGACCACTTAAAACACGTCTTGACAGAAGTAAGAGCTGTGAGAGGGGCAGCAACTTGACCGAAATTACGAATGAAACGCCGATAGAAATTAGCGAAACCTAGAAAGCGCTGCAACTCGACACGTGACCTTGGAACGGGCCACTCACTGACAGCTTGGACCTTAGCGGAATCCATCTGAATGCCTTCAGCGGAAATAACGGAACCGAGAAAAGTAACGGAGGAGACATGAAAAGAGCACTTCTCAGCCTTCACGTAGAGACAATTCTCTAAAAGGCGCTGGAGAACACGTCGAACGTGCTGAACATGAATCTCGAGTGACGGTGAAAAAATCAGGATATCGTCAAGGTAGACAAAAACAAAGATGTTCAGCATGTCTCTCAGAACATCATTAACTAATGCCTGAAAAACAGCTGGCGCATTGGCGAGACCAAACGGCAGAACCCGGTACTCAAAATGCCCTAACGGAGTGTTAAACGCCGTTTTCCACTCGTCCCCCTCTCTGATGCGCACGAGATGGTAAGCGTTACGAAGGTCCAACTTAGTAAAGCACCTGGCTCCCTGCAGAATCTCGAAGGCTGATGACATAAGGGGAAGCGGATAACGATTCTTAACCGTTATGTCATTCAGCCCTCGATAATCCACGCAGGGGCGCAGAGTACCGTCCTTTTTCTTAACAAAAAAAACCCCGCCCCGGCCGGAGAGGAAGAAGGCACTATGGTACCGGCGTCAAGAGACACAGACAAATAATCCTCGAGAGCCTTACGTTCGGGAGCCGACAGAGAGTATAGTCTACCCCGAGGAGGAGTGGTCCCCGGAAGGAGATCAATACTACAATCATACGACCGGTGAGGAGGAAGGGAGTTGGCTCGGGACCGACTGAAGACCGTGCGCAGATCATGATATTCCTCCGGCACTCCTGTCAAATCGCTAGGTTCCTCCTGAGAAGTGGGGACAGAAGAAACGGGAGGGATGGCAGACATTAAACACTTCACATGACAAGAAACGTTCCAGGATAGGATAGAATTACTAGACCAATTAATAGAAGGATTATGACATACTAGCCAGGGATGACCCAAAACAACAGGTGTAAAAGGTGAACGAAAAATCAAAAAAGAAATAGTCTCACTGTGGTTACCAGATACTGTGAGGGTTAAAGGTAGTGTCTCAAATCTGATACAGGGAAGATGACTACCATCTAAGGGGAACATGGGCGTAGGCTTGTCTAACTGTCTGAAAGGAATGTCATGTTTCCGAGCCCATGCTTCGTCCATGAAACAACCCTCAGCCCCAGAGTCTATCAAGGCACTGCATGTAGCACCCGAACCGGTCCAGCGTAGATGGACCGACATAGTAGTACAGGATCTAGATGGAGAGACCTGAGTAGTAGCGCTCACCAGTAGCCCTCCGCTTACTGATGAGCTCTGGCTTTTACTGGACATGAATTGACAAAATGTCCATCAAATCCGCAATAGAGGCACAGGCGGTTGGTGATCCTCCGTTCCCTCTCCTTAGTCGAGATGCGAATACCTCCCAGCTGCATGGGCTCAGTCTCTGAGCCAGAGGAGGGAGATGGTTGCGATGCGGAGCAGGGAAACACCGTTGACGCGAGCTCTCTTCCACGAGCTTGGTGACGAAGATCTACCCGTCGTTCTATGCGGATGGCGAGAGCAATCAAAGAGTCCACACTGGAAGGAACCTCCCGGGAGAGAATCTCATCTTTAACCACTGCGTGGAGTCCCTCCAGAAAACGAGCGAGCAGCGCCGGCTCGTTCCAGTCACTAGAGGCAGCAAGAGTGCGAAACTCTATAGAGTAATCCGTTATGGATCGATCACCTTGGCATAGGGAAGCCAGGGCCCTAGAAGCCTCCCTACCAAAAACTGAACGGTCAAAAACCCGAATCATCTCCTCTTTAAAGTTCTGGTAATAGTTTGAACAATCAGCCCTTGCCTCCCAGATAGCTGTGCCCCACTCTCGAGCCCGGCCAGTAAGGAGTGAAATGACGTAAGCAACCCGAGCTCTCTCTCTAGAGTATGTGTTGGGTTGGAGAGAGAACACAATATCACACTGGGTGAGAAAGGAGCGGCACTCCTTGGGCTGCCCGGAGTAGCAAGGTGGGTTATTAACCCTAGGTTCCGGAGGCTCGGCAGACCAGGAAGTAACAGGTGGCACGAGACGAAGACTCTGGAACTGTCCAGAGAGGTCGGAAACCTGAGCGGCCAGGTTCTCCATGGCATGACGAGCAGCAGACAATTCCTGCTCGTGTCTGCCGAGCATGGCTCCTTGGATCTCGACGGCAGTGTTACGAGCGTCTGTAGTCGCTGGGTCCATTCTTTGGTCGGATCCTTCTGTTATGCAGGTGAATGAGGACCCAAAAGCGACTTGGCGAAAACAGAGTCTTTAATCCAGTTAAAGGAAATAGCAATACTCCTAGACAAATCGGAGCGGTAAATAAAGCATAAAAAACAATTCCACTCGTAATCACGAGAACTGACTGGAGACTCGATAATAAACTGCAGGTTGCCTCGGGAAGGCACTTGACCGTAGCAGACTCAGACACCTGCTCACCACGCAGCATCTGAGGGAAACACGACACGACAGGGCGATACAAAGACACAGCACGGTGAACAATATACAAGGATCCGACAGGACAGGAACGGAAAACAAGGGGAGAAATAGGGACTCTAATCAGGGGAAAAGATAGGGAACAGGTGTGGGAAGACTAAATGATTGATTAGGGGAATAGGAACAGCTGGGAGCAGGAACGGAACGATAGAGAGAAGAGAGAGAGAGAGGGAGAGAGAAAAAGGGGAACGAACCTAAAAAGACCAGCAGGGGGAAAACGAACAGAAGGAAAAGCAAAATGACAACACAATATAAGACAAAACATGACACAATCACTGCCCTGGGGCATTGGGATTTTTTTTTTAACCAGAGGAAAGGGTGCCTCCTACTGGCCCTCACACACACCACTTCCAGCAGCCTCTGGTCTCCCATCCAGGACCAACCCTGCTTAACTTCAGAAGCAAGCCAGCAGTGGGAAGCAGAGTGGTATGCTGGAGTCTATAATACCTACATGTTTCAAACAGACCACCAGACTGCCTGTGCCCAAGAAAGCAAAGGTAACCTTCCTAAATTATTACCACCCGTAGCACTCACGTCGGTACCCATAAAGTGCATTGAAAGGATGGTCATGGCTCACATCAACACCATCATGCCAGGAAACCTGGAACCACTCCCATTCACATCCCGCCCCAAACGTTCTACAGATCTACGCAAACTCAATTGCACCCCACACTGCCCTTTCCCACCTGGACAAAAGGAATAATTGCTCCCACAGTTGATTTCTTCAAACCAAGCTGCTTGCCTATTGCAGATTCAGTCTTCCCAGCCTGGTGCAGGTCTATAATTTTGTTTCTGGTGTCCTTTGACAGCTCTTTGGTCTTGGCCATAGTGGAGTTTGGAGTGTGACTGTTTGAGGTTGTGGACAGGTGTCTTTTATACTGATAACAAGTTCAAACAGGTGCCATTAATACAGGTAACGTGGAGGACAGAGGAGTCTCTTAAAGAAGAAGTTACAGGTCTGTGAGAGCCAGAAATCTTGCTTGTTTGTAGGTGACCAAATACTTATTTTCCACCATAATTTGCAAATAAATTCATTAAAAATCCTACAACGTGATTTTCTGGATTTTTTTTCTCATTTTGTCTGTCATAGTTGAAGTGTACCTATGATGAAAATTACAGTCCTTTCTCATCTTTTTAAGTGGGAGAACTTGCACAATTGGTGGCTGACTAAATACTTTTTTGCCCCACTGTACATAACGGTAATCATTTATTTGAATGGTAAAACTATTTATAAACCGGGTTAATCAAGATGTATTGTGAGTAGGCCAAGGCTACAGGTGAAAGCATAGTCAATAGGAGTGTGAGCGTGCAGTTATTAAGCTTGTTTTGGCTGATTTCATTAGGCTACAGATTTTATTTTAAACTATCTTTCCCTTCCATTTGGGACTTATTTTATTACACTATTCAACAACATTTGGGACTTATTTTATTATACTATTCAACAACAATAAAAAAAAATATTCAGGTCTCTAAGACCCATGATGTCATTCACACACAGTCAGTTCGAGGCTCAAGCAAATATGATATTGACTGGAGGTGTGAGGCGGGGAAGACAAAGTGAATGAATAACATTTCTGGTAACAATCAGCTTTGAAATCAGAAATGTTTTTGCATCATGGTTTGTTATATTATCACAAACAAAGTACTAGGGTAGTGAATTGATGTTAGCTTAAGCTGTAACCTAGCAAAGAAAGTTAACTTTCAGCTTTGTAGGCTTCTGGCAGTGGTGGGAAAAGTACTCAATTGTCATACTTGAGTAAACATATAGATACCTTAATAGAAAGTTACTCAAGTAAAAGTGACAGTCAGCCAGTAAAACACTACATAGTAAGTCTAAAAGTATTTGGTATCAAAAAGTATCAAAAGTAAATGTAATTGCTGAAATATATTTAAGTACCAAAAGTAAAAGTATAAATAATTTAAAATCCTTATATTAAGCAAAGCAGATGGCACCATTTTCTTGTTTTTAAAATTTATGGATAGCCATGGGCACACTCGAACAATCAGACATTATTTACGAAAGATGCATTTGTGTTTAGTGAGTCCACCAGCCCAGAGACAGTTGGGATGTCCTGCTAAGCATTCAAAATGTAATGAGTACTTTTGGTTGTCAGGGAAAATGTATGGAGTAAAAAGTACAAGATTTTCTTTAGGAATGTACTGAAATAAAACTAGTAAAATAGAGTACAGATACCTAAAAAAAACGACTAGTACTTTAAGGTATTTTTACTTAAGTACTTTACACCACTGGCTACCGGTATCTTTCTGCAGAGTAAAGTGTTCTAGCCTGTAATAGACATTGTTTTGTGAACAGTAATTAACAGTTTAAACAATTCTACATGCCTTGTTGCAAAAACGGTGAAGATGCAGCCCAGACTCCCAATGAATGCAGTGGTTCATTAGGACAACCTCGAGTAAATGGAGCAGGCAAGGTGCGCTCGCGCTATAAGGGGACACCGGCTGCAGTGATAGCCAGACTTGATCCTCTCTCAATCCGTTGATGCTGTGAGACATTTGACAGAAGTACCTAAAGTAACAAATTCTAGTAACGAACCGTTTTTCATGTTATCAATGGGTTCATCTGACTCTGGGTAAGTAGAAGGTAGCAATTGCCAAAATGTCGCACTATCCCTTTGAATTGGGATCCGTCTTCAGAGACGACCTGTTTTTGTTTTGTCGTTATGGGGCATTGTGATGGGGGAAAAAATGATTCAATCAATTTTAGAATAAGGCTGAAATGTAACAAAATGGGGAAAAAGTCAAGGGGTCTGAATTCTTTCCGAATGCACTGTACATAGTCATTGAAGACAGGTCACTTTAATAATGTTTACATAATGTTTTACCCACTTCATAGGTATATATTGTATTCTAGTCTATGCTAATCCTATATTTAATTCTGCTGTACACACCTTTTCTATTGGTATACTGTCCATAATGTCTATACACACACCATCATATACATTTACATTGAGTGTGCAAAACATCCATGACATAGTCTGACCAGGTGAATCCAGTTGAAAGCTATGATCCCTTATTGATGTCACTTGTAAAATCCACTTCAATTAGTGTAGGTGAAGGGGTGGAGACAAGTTAAATAATGATTTTTAAACCATTACACAATTGAAACATGGATTGTGTCATTCAGGGGGTGAATGGGCAAGGAAAAAATATTTACGTGCATTTGAACGTGATATGGTAGTAGGTTTGTGTCAAGAACATAGATTTTGATTTGATTTCTGGAAGATAAAAAAACGTCTTCATCATTCACAATCAATCCTTTCTATAGTTCAGATTAAATAATTTGATATGATGAACCAATAACAAAGAGAGAAATGCGGAGAAAAAGGTAAAGCAATTTTACCAGTTGTTTTTACATTGTCATTATGAAGACACCTATTGGATAAATAGGTCAACTCCTCTCTTGCTGCGAAAAAATGTTGGGCTAGTTTTCAGGCCTTGTTGTCATTTTCTTTAGGAATGTACTGAAATAAAACTAGTAAAATAGAGTACAGATACCTAAAAAAAAACGACTAGTACTTTAAGGTATTTTTACTTAAGTACTTTACACCACTGGCTACCGGTATCTTTCTGCAGAGTAAAGTGTTCTAGCCTGTAATAGACATTGTTTTGTGAACAGTAATTAACAGTTTAAACAATTCTACATGCCTTGTTGCAAAAACAGTGAAGATGCAGCCCAGACTCCCAATGAATGCAGTGGTTCATTAGGACAACCTCGAGTAAATGGAGCAGGCAAGGTGCGCTCGCGCTATAAGGGGACACCGGCTGCAGTGATAGCCAGACTTGATCCTCTCTCAATCCGTTGATGCTGTGAGACATTTGACAGAAGTACCTAAAGTAACAAATTCTAGTAACGAACCGTTTTTCATGTTATCAATGGGCTCATCTGACTCTGGGTAAGTAGAAGGTAGCAATTGCCAAAATGTCGCACTATCCCTTTGAATTGGGATCCGTCTTCAGAGACGATCACATCACAAAGAAGAGTATTTCCCATGGTGAGTGCGACCATTGGGACGTTCTTACCGTCACCCTTAAAGCTCAAACACACCCGTATGATTGTCAGATGTTTGCCTGCCCGACAGTATTTAGCACCTTTGAACAGTGCGGGTGATGTGCCGAAAAACAAAACTCCTTCGCGTGAACGTGCACACACTAAATTCTTCATTGCTGCAACTCGCTTGCCAGATGAGATTTCTGCTCTTCATTCTGTGTCAGTTTAGCCTACATTTCACTGATCTTAGCGGAACGTGTTTTAAAAATTGGTGTCCTTCAAGGCAGCTGTCAATTATCACGTTTGGCTGCGTTTCATTTTATTATTTGCGGTTTGATCACGGGAGAGGCACTATGTGTATTAGTCTATAAATACATCTCTTAGTCAAAAGGTAATCTCTCCCATGTCTTATTCGACTAGTAGTTGTTATGAAATGTTTATTGCTTGCCTACATTTTACTCCCTCCTCGATGTTTAATTGAAAACACATACATTAATTTTGATTGCCTATCTTGAAGTGAAGTTTGTTTTATAGAAAGTATTTGACTCTAGTGACACAATTAGGTACATCTGAAGGTCGGGGGGTTCGGCAAGCCCATTTTCTTGCCTGCCGAAATCCCTTTGCGATTCTAAGTAGAAACCATAGGTTCATAGCCATAGGTTCGAGCATGATAATGAACGGTTTCCCACTGTGATAAGTAGAGATGGCAGGGAGATTCTCGATGTATTTCATGCTTTATCTTGACCTTTTAACATTTCAACCGGGTAAGGGCGCCCCAAGGAGCCCGATAGCACGGATCTATTTCCCATTCAGCTTTTTAGAATTCACTCCAACTGCTGGACGAATGGGGAAATAAACTCACATGTTCTTCTGCTGGTCGATCTGAATTTTATTTTTTTCTCATAATACGCCATGATCTTGAGGTCCAGACAGCCCTCTTCAATGTTAAACTCCACTTCTGTCTGTAGGAGCAGACATACATCTGTTAATACTCTGTATGTACACCCTAATAAAAAAAGCATGAGCTGGCGCACACCCAAACAAGTTGGTAGAGGTGCGGACTAATGGCAGATAACTAAGCAATAAAAATTAAATAAATAGCCCACATACAGGCTCCCAGTGATTGATCACCTATCTAAAAACACTGACCTCTAGTGATCTGAACATTGACTGACATCAGGCTGTTTTTATGAACAAGACTGCTAAATTAACATATTTCTTCCACAGTTTATCAGCGTGCAGACAAGATGTTCCCTTTGTTGATGATGCTTATTGTGCGGTTGAACCAACATATTACCATGTAACAAAGATTACATAAAAACAATGAAATATGTATATGCAATGAAATAATGTATGTTGATGCTAATACTATGTACAATATTTAATTGTTGCAATATGATAACAATAGCCTAATATATTCAACATGCTCTAAACTGCCTTTTTAAGTTTAATTTGTCTTTATCACCAATCTAATAACTAAGAAACACCCCTCATTATTGTCGCTGTTTGTCTACATAACCTGGTTCAAGCAGTCATGGCATTACCCTGAAGAAGGTACAAATTATTGAGAGCTTGTACTTAGAGTGTGCAACTCTTTATTTATTTGTAATACTCTGTACAAGTACCTTTACCAAACTTGCCAGCAAGACGGGGAGGCAGTGTATTACCTTTGCATCAATTTTTTCTGCTTTCTCATTGGCTTCCTGTTCAAAGAAGGCCATCATATGCTTGATTTGTCAAGGAGAAACTGGATGAATAAAGAATGTTTAGCCTATGTCATAACTCATACCATGATATACAAGAACCTATTAAAATTACCCTCTTTATCACTGAGATGTTAAATTTTTTTCATTATCACTCTAATAACTATGACACACCCCTCACTACTGTCATTGGTTGCACTAATTGTACTGTTAACTAGCTAGGCGGTTTGACATTGTTGGCGAGAGCTGACAAATATATAACTAACGCAGTAGGCTGGTGGAAGAGCTATATGAGGACGGGCTTATTGAAATGGCTGGAATGGAATGTATCAAACGTGGAAACTACATGTTTGACTCCATTCCATGTATTTCATTCCAGTCATAACATTTTTACATTACATTTAAGTCATTTAGCAGACGCTCTTATCCAGAGCGACTTACAAATTGGTGCATTCACCTTATGACATCCAGTGGAACAGCCACTTTACAATAGTGCATCTACATATTTTAAGGGGGGGGGGTGAGAAGGATTACTTTATCCTATCCTAGGTATTCCTTAAAGAGGTGGGGTTTCAGGTGTCTCCGGAAGGTGGTGATTGACTCCGCTGTCCTGGCGTCGTGAGGGAGTTTGTTCCACCATTGGGGAGCCAGAGCAGCGAACAGTTTTGACTGGGCTGAGCGGGAACTGTACTTCCTCAGTGGTAGGGAGGCGAGCAGGCCAGAGGTGGATGAACGCAGTGCCCTTATTTGGGTGTAGGGCCTGATCAGAGCCTGGAGGTACTGAGGTGCCGTTCCCCTCACAGCTCCGTAGGCAAGCACCATGGTCTTGTAGCGGATGCGAGCTTCAACTGGAAGCCAGTGGAGAGAGCGGAGGAGCGGGGTGACGTGAGAGAACTTGGGAAGGTTGAACACTAGACGGGCTGCGGCGTTCTGGATGAGTTGTAGGGGTTTAATGGCACAGGCAGGGAGCCCAGCCAACAGCGAGTTGCAGTAATCCAGACGGGAGATGACAAGTGCCTGGATTAGGACCTGCGCCGCTTCCTGTGTGAGGCAGGGTCGTACTCTGCGGATGTTGTAGAGCATGAACCTACAGGAACGGGCCACCGCCTTGATGTTAGTTGAGAACGACAGGGTGTTGTCCAGGATCACGCCAAGGTTCTTAGCGCTCTGGGAGGAGGACACAATGGAGTTGTCAACCGTGATGGCGAGATCATGGAACGGGCAGTCCTTCCCCGGGAGGAAGAGCAGCTCCGTCTTGCCGAAGTTCAGCTTGAGGTGGTGATCTGTCATCCACACTGATATGTCTGCCAGACATGCAGAGATGCGATTCGCCACCTGGTCATCAGAAGGGGGAAAGGAGAAGATTAATTGTGTGTTGTCTGCATAGCAATGATAGATAACGAGTATGTCCTCCTACCAGCTTCTTCTGTGTTAGTTAGACACTAGTCAGCTCTCACCAACAATGTCAAACCAGCTTGTTAACTTTAGATGTCATGGCACTTAGCATTTTTTAGCCTGTCCTCCTATCTCCTCCCACCAGCCTCCTCTGCACTAACGTTATAGCTCACAGAGCAAACATATTAGTACAGTTCGCTAAGAGCAAAGAGGACCCTTTCCACTAGTGTTTTAACTAGCTAGTTAAATACATTTTACAACAGCTAGCTAGCTAACAACATTACCCGTTTGAGCGTGTGGTTACTCATTTGTTGTTTTTGCTTAACGTTACTAATCAATATAGCTAGCTAACAACTAGCTAATAATACTCAGCTGGTTTGACAAGTTATTTCAGTTGCTCATGCACGACAAACTTGGGGCTGATGACAAGCAACAAAACTAGCATGGTAGTTCAGCTGCCTGGATGACAGTAAACAGCGCATTCACGAGGGTCCGTTGTTGACGTGCCGCGCATATTTGTCTTACTTTCGGTAACATGTTGACTCAGAGATAGAGGACCGGCAGCGCCATTGACAGGGTTGCCAGGTTATAGCGAAACATTCTAACCAAATGACCACACAAAACCCGCTCACAAGGCCTGAACACTAGGATCATATTTATTTTCGCAGAAAGAGGAGTTGCCACGTTTATCCAATAAGTGTCTCCATAATGACAATCTAAATACAATTGCTGAATTGGCTTCACCTTGGTCTCTGCATTACTCCCTTTGTTATTGGTTCATCACACCAAATGATTTATTCTGAACTATATAAGTGATCGATAGTAAATGGTTAAGACATATGTTTCTTTCAGAAAACATTGTGAAATGGTGTTAATGCAAGTCATATTGCTCTAAAATAATCATATTTTCAACTGGAGTATAAAAATCGGTCCTCCATCCCTCTGGAGCAAGATGGAAAGGAAAGAGGAGATCCATCATGAGTCCAGTACATTAAGGGAGTTGTATTCTACTATTAAATCAATCACTACTATTATAAATTGACTAATGGAGCAAATCGGTTCCTCTCTGTCTTCACCTCTGTGCCACTACGTGCCACTCCCTCTCTCGACTTCAACTTCCTGGCCAATGTTAGCTAGCTAGCTTGCTATGAACAGGGCTTGAGATTGGTGATTAAACTCAACTCCACAATGTACAATGGAGTTGAGCGGCAACTAGTGAGGGCAACTGGAGCTCCGACATCACATAAGTTATCAAAAACGACTGATTTCAGCACCCAAAGAATAGCCCACATTTACACATGACAGAGCTCCAGTCGCCGCTCAACTCCATTGCAGAGTTGAGTCTGCTATGCTCAAGACTAACTTTTTTCAGCACCATCCCGAAGTGCAATTTAAACCAGGGGTTAGAACCAGTTCAGGGAACAGAACAGAAACAGGAACGAAAGTGATCCATACTATTCCGGAATAGAACCATTATTTTAAAAGCATGGGAACCGGTTAATAACGTTATTTTACATTCCAGGCATTTTTTCTAGTCTCACAAAAACATGCAACAAATCACCTATGTAAAGCCCTCACTGTCACTCTGAAATGTATTCCAGTGTCTGCCTGCAAGCTGAAACTCTTTGCCTGTGTGTGCGTGTGTACGTTTATTTAGGCTACCTGCCCCTCTGAAGTATATGTGAACTGTACAAATTAAACACAAATAACTTACAGAGTTAACAAAAGTGCCAGTGTTTATTACAAGACCAATAAATTACAATAAGAGTCACCAGTATCCCCCCAATCCACCCACCCTCTAGGACTATGGCCTAGAGAGTACACACAATGAATCAGCCCCAGGACCAGAATATGTATAAAAACACAAGGCGTACGCCTGGCATGTAAAGCACCTCTAGGCAGAAACAAGCAAATTTTAATGTATATTCACACTCGTAAGATAGCACACTCATAATTGAACACTACTTCAGGCTCGTGTACATCAGTACTCCATTAATTGCCTCGTGCCGCTCCGGCAGCCCAAAGTGGCTAGCTTGTGGGTGTGCTGGCAGCATATAGCAGCACGTTCGATTGTGCGTCAAGAATACAGCATAGCAAGTTTGTATGAAGGTCTGGTTATTAAATGGGTAATAGTTAATCCATTCTCTGTTTAATGAATTTATTCACAGCTAAATAGTAATATGCTCTAAACCAGTTTGGTGACAAACAAACTTTGTTGCCCTTTCTCCAATCATCCACATGGCCGAGGGAACCTATTCAAGTAAGTAAATTCATTTAGAAACCTGGCACCATAACTACAGTGTAGCATGGTGGTGGCAGCATCATGCTGTGGGGATGTTTTTCAGCGGCAGGGACTGGGAGACTGATCAGGATCAAGGGGAAGATGAACGGAGTAAAGTACAGAGAGATCCTTGATGAAAACCTGCTCCATAGCACTCAGATCTTCAGACTGGGGTGAAGGTTCACCTTCCAACAGGATATAATATAATCTCGCTGTCTTTCGCCAAGACAACACAGGAGTGGCTTCGGGACAAGTCTCTGAAGTTCCTTGAGTGCCCCAGCCAGAGCCCGGATTGAACAATTCTGAATAGAGCTGACAATACCTGTGCAGTGACGCTCCCCATCCAACCTGACAGAGCTTGAGAGGATCTGCAGAGAAGATTGGGACAAACTCCCCAAATGCAGGTGTGCCAAGCTTGTAGCGTCACCAAAAAAGACTCTAAGCTGTAATCACTGCCAAAGGTGCTTCAACAAAGTACTGAGTATTGCTTCTGAATAATTATGTAAATGTGATATCAGTCTTTTATCTTTTATGCATTTGCAAAAATGTATAAAAACCTGTTTTTGTTTTGTCGTTATGGGGCATTGTGATGGGGAAAAAAATGATTCAATCAATTTTAGAATAAGGCTGAAATGTAACAAAATGGGGAAAAAGTCAAGGGGTCTGAATTCTTTCCGAATGCACTGTACATAGTCATTGAAGACAGGTCACTTTAATAATGTTTACATAATGTTTTACCCACTTCATAGGTATATATTGTATTCTAGTCTATGCTAATCCTATATTTAATTCTGCTGTACACACCTTTTCTATTGGTATACTGTCCATAATGTCTATACACACACCATCATATACATTTACATTGAGTGTGCAAAACATCCATGACATAGTCTGACCAGGTGAATCCAGTTGAAAGCTATGATCCCTTATTGATGTCACTTGTAAAATCCACTTCAATTAGTGTAGGTGAAGGGGTGGAGACAAGTTAAATAATGATTTTTAAGTTAAATAATGATTTTTAAACCATTACACAATTGAAACATGGATTGTGTCATTCAGAGGGTGAATGGGCAAGGAAAAAATATTTACGTGCATTTGAACGTGATATGGTAGTAGGTTTGTGTCAAGAACATAGATTTTGATTTGATTTCTGGAAGATAAAAAAACGTCTTCATCATTCACAATCAATCCTTTCTATAGTTCAGATTAAATAATTTGATATGATGAACCAATAACAAAGAGAGAAATGCGGAGAAAAAGGTAAAGCAATTTTACCAGTTGTTTTTACATTGTCATTATGAAGACACCTATTGGATAAATAGGTCAACTCCTCTCTTGCTGCGAAAAAATGTTGGGCTAGTTTTCAGGCCTTGTTGTCATTTTCTTTAGGAATGTACTGAAATAAAACTAGTAAAATAGAGTACAGATACCTAAAAAAAACGACTAGTACTTTAAGGTATTTTTACTTAAGTACTTTACACCACTGGCTACCGGTATCTTTCTGCAGAGTAAAGTGTTCTAGCCTGTAATAGACATTGTTTTGTGAACAGTAATTAACAGTTTAAACAATTCTACATGCCTTGTTGCAAAAACAGTGAAGATGCAGCCCAGACTCCCAATGAATGCAGTGGTTCATTAGGACAACCTCGAGTAAATGGAGCAGGCAAGGTGCGCTCGCGCTATAAGGGGACACCGGCTGCAGTGATAGCCAGACTTGATCCTCTCTCAATCCGTTGATGCTGTGAGACATTTGACAGAAGTACCTAAAGTAACAAATTCTAGTAACGAACCGTTTTTCATGTTATCAATGGGCTCATCTGACTCTGGGTAAGTAGAAGGTAGCAATTGCCAAAATGTCGCACTATCCCTTTGAATTGGGATCCGTCTTCAGAGACGATCACATCACAAAGAAGAGTATTTCCCATGGTGAGTGCGACCATTGGGACGTTCTTACCGTCACCCTTAAAGCTCAAACACACCCGTATGATTGTCAGATGTTTGCCTGCCCGACAGTATTTAGCACCTTTGAACAGTGCGGGTGATGTGCCGAAAAACAAAACTCCTTCGCGTGAACGTGCACACACTAAATTCTTCATTGCTGCAACTCGCTTGCCAGATGAGATTTCTGCTCTTCATTCTGTGTCAGTTTAGCCTACATTTCACTGATCTTAGCGGAACGTGTTTTAAAAATTGGTGTCCTTCAAGGCAGCTGTCAATTATCACGTTTGGCTGCGTTTCATTTTATTATTTGCGGTTTGATCACGGGAGAGGCACTATGTGTATTAGTCTATAAATACATCTCTTAGTCAAAAGGTAATCTCTCCCATGTCTTATTCGACTAGTAGTTGTTATGAAATGTTTATTGCTTGCCTACATTTTACTCCCTCCTCGATGTTTAATTGAAAACACATACATTAATTTTGATTGCCTATCTTGAAGTGAAGTTTGTTTTATAGAAAGTATTTGACTCTAGTGACACAATTAGGTACATCTGAAGGTCGGGGGGTTCGGCAAGCCCATTTTCTTGCCTGCCGAAATCCCTTTGCGATTCTAAGTAGAAACCATAGGTTCATAGCCATAGGTTCGAGCATGATAATGAACGGTTTCCCACTGTGATAAGTAGAGATGGCAGGGAGATTCTCGATGTATTTCATGCTTTATCTTGACCTTTTAACATTTCAACCGGGTAAGGGCGCCCCAAGGAGCCCGATAGCACGGATCTATTTCCCATTCAGCTTTTTAGAATTCACTCCAACTGCTGGACGAATGGGGAAATAAACTCACATGTTCTTCTGCTGGTCGATCTGAATTTTATTTTTCTCATAATACGCCATGATCTTGAGGTCCAGACAGCCCTCTTCAATGTTAAACTCCACTTCTGTCTGTAGGAGCAGACATACATCTGTTAATACTCTGTATGTACACCCTAATAAAAAAAAGCATGAGCTGGCGCACACCCAAACAAGTTGGTAGAGGTGCGGACTAATGGCAGATAACTAAGCAATAAAAATTAAATAAATAGCCCACATACAGGCTCCCAGTGATTGATCACCTATCTAAAAACACTGACCTCTAGTGATCTGAACATTGACTGACATCAGGCTGTTTTTATGAACAAGACTGCTAAATTAACATATTTCTTCCACAGTTTATCAGCGTGCAGACAAGATGTTCCCTTTGTTGATGATGCTTATTGTGCGGTTGAACCAACATATTACCATGTAACAAAGATTACATAAAAACAATGAAATATGTATATGCAATGAAATAATGTATGTTGATGCTAATACTATGTACAATATTTAATTGTTGCAATATGATAACAATAGCCTAATATATTCAACATGCTCTAAACTGCCTTTTTAAGTTTAATTTGTCTTTATCACCAATCTAATAACTAAGAAACACCCCTCATTATTGTCGCTGTTTGTCTACATAACCTGGTTCAAGCAGTCATGGCATTACCCTGAAGAAGGTACAAATTATTGAGAGCTTGTACTTAGAGTGTGCAACTCTTTATTTATTTGTAATACTCTGTACAGTACCTTTACCAAACTTGCCAGCAAGACGGGGAGGCAGTGTATTACCTTTGCATCAATTTTTTCTGCTTTCTCATTGGCTTCCTGTTCAAAGGCCATCATATGCTTGATTTGTCAAGGAGAAACTGGATGAATAAAGAATGTTTAGCCTATGTCATAACTCATACCATGATATACAAGAACCTATTAAAATTACCCTCTTTATCACTGAGATGTTAAATTTTTTTCATTATCACTCTAATAACTATGACACACCCCTCACTACTGTCATTGGTTGCACTAATTGTACTGTTAACTAGCTAGGCGGTTTGACATTGTTGGCGAGAGCTGACAAATATATAACTAACGCAGTAGGCTGGTGGAAGAGCTATATGAGGACGGGCTTATTGAAATGGCTGGAATGGAATGTATCAAACGTGGAAACTACATGTTTGACTCCATTCCATGTATTTCATTCCAGTCATAACATTTTTACATTACATTTAAGTCATTTAGCAGACGCTCTTATCCAGAGCGACTTACAAATTGGTGCATTCACCTTATGACATCCAGTGGAACAGCCACTTTACAATAGTGCATCTACATATTTTAAGGGGGGGGTGAGAAGGATTACTTTATCCTATCCTAGGTATTCCTTAAAGAGGTGGGGTTTCAGGTGTCTCCGGAAGGTGGTGATTGACTCCGCTGTCCTGGCGTCGTGAGGGAGTTTGTTCAACCATTGGGGAGCCAGAGCAGCAAACAGTTTTGACTGGGCTGAGCGGGAACTGTACTTCCTCAGTGGTAGGGAGGCGAGCAGGCCAGAGGTGGATGAACGCAGTGCCCTTATTTGGGTGTAGGGCCTGATCAGAGCCTGGAGGTACTGAGGTGCCGTTCCCTCACAGCTCCGTAGGCAAGCACCATGGTCTTGTAGCGGATGCGAGCTTCAACTGGAAGCCAGTGGAGAGAGCGGAGGAGCGGGGTGACGTGAGAGAACTTGGGAAGGTTGAACACTAGACGGGCTGCGGCGTTCTGGATGAGTTGTAGGGGTTTAATGGCACAGGCAGGGAGCCCAGCCAACAGCGAGTTGCAGTAATCCAGACGGGAGATGACAAGTGCCTGGATTAGGACCTGCGCCGCTTCCTGTGTGAGGCAGGGTCGTACTCTGCGGATGTTGTAGAGCATGAACCTACAGGAACGGGCCACCGCCTTGATGTTAGTTGAGAACGACAGGGTGTTGTCCAGGATCACGCCAAGGTTCTTAGCGCTCTGGGAGGAGGACACAATGGAGTTGTCAACCGTGATGGCGAGATCATGGAACGGGCAGTCCTTCCCCGGGAGGAAGAGCAGCTCCGTCTTGCCGAAGTTCAGCTTGAGGTGGTGATCTGTCATCCACACTGATATGTCTGCCAGACATGCAGAGATGCGATTCGCCACCTGGTCATCAGAAGGGGGAAAGGAGAAGATTAATTGTGTGTTGTCTGCATAGCAATGATAGATAACGAGTATGTCCTCCTACCAGCTTCTTCTGTGTTAGTTAGACACTAGTCAGCTCTCACCAACAATGTCAAACCAGCTTGTTAACTTTAGATGTCATGGCACTTAGCATTTTTTAGCCTGTCCTCCTATCTCCTCCCACCAGCCTCCTCTGCACTAACGTTATAGCTCACAGAGCAAACATATTAGTACAGTTCGCTAAGAGCAAAGAGGACCCTTTCCACTAGTGTTTTAACTAGCTAGTTAAATACATTTTACAACAGCTAGCTAGCTAACAACATTACCCGTTTGAGCGTGTGGTTACTCATTTGTTGTTTTTGCTTAACGTTACTAATCAATATAGCTAGCTAACAACTAGCTAATAATACTCAGCTGGTTTGACAAGTTATTTCAGTTGCTCATGCACGACAAACTTGGGGCTGATGACAAGCAACAAAACTAGCATGGTAGTTCAGCTGCCTGGATGACAGTAAACAGCGCATTCACGAGGGTCCGTTGTTGACGTGCCGCGCATATTTGTCTTACTTTCGGTAACATGTTGACTCAGAGATAGAGGACCGGCAGCGCCATTGACAGGGTTGCCAGGTTATAGCGAAACATTCTAACCAAATGACCACACAAAACCCGCTCACAAGGCCTGAACACTAGGATCATATTTATTTTCGCAGAAAGAGGAGTTGCCACGTTTATCCAATAAGTGTCTCCATAATGACAATCTAAATACAATTGCTGAATTGGCTTCACCTTGGTCTCTGCATTACTCCCTTTGTTATTGGTTCATCACACCAAATGATTTATTCTGAACTATATAAGTGATCGATAGTAAATGGTTAAGACATATGTTTCTTTCAGAAAACATTGTGAAATGGTGTTAATGCAAGTCATATTGCTCTAAAATAATCATATTTTCAACTGGAGTATAAAAATCGGTCCTCCATCCCTCTGGAGCAAGATGGAAAGGAAAGAGGAGATCCATCATGAGTCCAGTACATTAAGGGAGTTGTATTCTACTATTAAATCAATCACTACTATTATAAATTGACTAATGGAGCAAATCGGTTCCTCTCTGTCTTCACCTCTGTGCCACTACGTGCCACTCCCTCTCTCGACTTCAACTTCCTGGCCAATGTTAGCTAGCTAGCTTGCTATGAACAGGGCTTGAGATTGGTGATTAAACTCAACTCCACAATGTACAATGGAGTTGAGCGGCAACTAGTGAGGGCAACTGGAGCTCCGACATCACATAAGTTATCAAAAACGACTGATTTCAGCACCCAAAGAATAGCCCACATTTACACATGACAGAGCTCCAGTCGCCGCTCAACTCCATTGCAGAGTTGAGTCTGCTATGCTCAAGACTAACTTTTTTCAGCACCATCCCGAAGTGCAATTTAAACCAGGGGTTAGAACCAGTTCAGGGAACAGAACAGAAACAGGAACGAAAGTGATCCATACTATTCCGGAATAGAACCATTATTTTAAAAGCATGGGAACCGGTTAATAACGTTATTTTACATTCCAGGCATTTTTTCTAGTCTCACAAAAACATGCAACAAATCACCTATGTAAAGCCCTCACTGTCACTCTGAAATGTATTCCAGTGTCTGCCTGCAAGCTGAAACTCTTTGCCTGTGTGTGCGTGTGTACGTTTATTTAGGCTACCTGCCCCTCTGAAGTATATGTGAACTGTACAAATTAAACACAAATAACTTACAGAGTTAACAAAAGTGCCAGTGTTTATTACAAGACCAATAAATTACAATAAGAGTCACCAGTATCCCCCCAATCCACCCACCCTCTAGGACTATGGCCTAGAGAGTACACACAATGAATCAGCCCCAGGACCAGAATATGTATAAAAACACAAGGCGTACGCCTGGCATGTAAAGCACCTCTAGGCAGAAACAAGCAAATTTTAATGTATATTCACACTCGTAAGATAGCACACTCATAATTGAACACTACTTCAGGCTCGTGTACATCAGTACTCCATTAATTGCCTCGTGCCGCTCCGGCAGCCCAAAGTGGCTAGCTTGTGGGTGTGCTGGCAGCATATAGCAGCACGTTCGATTGTGCGTCAAGAATACAGCATAGCAAGTTTGTATGAAGGTCTGGTTATTAAATGGGTAATAGTTAATCCATTCTCTGTTTAATGAATTTATTCACAGCTAAATAGTAATATGCTCTAAACCAGTTTGGTGACAAACAAACTTTGTTGCCCTTTCTCCAATCATCCACATGGCCGAGGGAACCTATTCAAGTAAGTAAATTCATTTAGAAACCTGGCACCATAACTACAGTGTAGCATGGTGGTGGCAGCATCATGCTGTGGGGATGTTTTTCAGCGGCAGGGACTGGGAGACTGATCAGGATCAAGGGGAAGATGAACGGAGTAAAGTACAGAGAGATCCTTGATGAAAACCTGCTCCATAGCACTCAGATCTTCAGACTGGGGTGAAGGTTCACCTTCCAACAGGATATAATATAATCTCGCTGTCTTTCGCCAAGACAACACAGGAGTGGCTTCGGGACAAGTCTCTGAAGTTCCTTGAGTGCCCCAGCCAGAGCCCGGATTGAACAATTCTGAATAGAGCTGACAATACCTGTGCAGTGACGCTCCCCATCCAACCTGACAGAGCTTGAGAGGATCTGCAGAGAAGATTGGGACAAACTCCCCAAATGCAGGTGTGCCAAGCTTGTAGCGTCACCAAAAAAGACTCTAAGCTGTAATCACTGCCAAAGGTGCTTCAACAAAGTACTGAGTATTGCTTCTGAATAATTATGTAAATGTGATATCAGTCTTTTATCTTTTATGCATTTGCAAAAATGTATAAAAACCTGTTTTTGTTTTGTCGTTATGGGGCATTGTGATGGGGAAAAAAATGATTCAATCAATTTTAGAATAAGGCTGAAATGTAACAAAATGGGGAAAAAGTCAAGGGGTCTGAATTCTTTCCGAATGCACTGTACATAGTCATTGAAGACAGGTCACTTTAATAATGTTTACATAATGTTTTACCCACTTCATAGGTATATATTGTATTCTAGTCTATGCTAATCCTATATTTAATTCTGCTGTACACACCTTTTCTATTGGTATACTGTCCATAATGTCTATACACACACCATCATATACATTTACATTGAGTGTGCAAAACATCCATGACATAGTCTGACCAGGTGAATCCAGTTGAAAGCTATGATCCCTTATTGATGTCACTTGTAAAATCCACTTCAATTAGTGTAGGTGAAGGGGTGGAGACAAGTTAAATAATGATTTTTAAACCATTACACAATTGAAACATGGATTGTGTCATTCAGAGGGTGAATGAGCAAGGAAAAAATATTTACGTGCATTTGAACGTGATATGGTAGTAGGTTTGTGTCAAGAACATAGATTTTGATTTGATTTCTGGAAAATAAAAAAACGTCTTCATCATTCACAATCAATCCTTTCTATAGTTCAGATTAAATCATTTGATATGATGAACCAATAACAAAGAGAGAAATGCGGAGAAAAAGGTAAAGCAATTTTACCAGTTGTTTTTACATTGTCATTATGAAGACACCTATTGGATAAATAGGTCAACTCCTCTCTTGCTGCGAAAAAATGTTGGGCTAGTTTTCAGGCCTTGTTGTCTATTTTGATTGGTCCCAAAAACAGCAGACCTGGCAACCCTGGTTACAACTCTCTTTTTGGTCTGCGTGGAATCATTTTATTAAATGTTTTATTTTTTCTTTCTGTTAAGTACAATAATCATATCAACTGTATTGGAGTTTTTTTTCCTATTAAGAAATTTGCACATTTTGCACATTTAATTTGAGGATAATTTGATGATAACAGGGTGGATAATCAAAATACATGATATGACACCTTTTAATTTTTTACATATTATAAATACAACAAACATATGAGTATTTTGTTATGTACCACGAGTGTGTTTATGCAATTAATAAATTAATCAGCTAACTTAAATAAATGAAAACGCCATTTGAACTCTCCACAAACTGAGGCGCATGTTATAGTCATGATGGCTACCCAGCCCCTTAAATTAGAGACTTGAGAGGCAAGTTTTTGTTGGAAAGGACCGATATAAAAAAAAATTGACACACCCTGGTGTCATCCATAACTGTTTTGCCACTGCTGGTACTGGTGTGTGGAACGTGTTTCAAGTTTTGTTGCTCAACACGTGCATTTGTCAGGACTGCATTTGTCTCTGGAAACGGGTACGTCGTGTGTCATAGTGTAAGATAATGTCTTAACGATAATGAACTTTCTCTTCAATTGTAGTGCCATATTGATCTTTGACGGACCCTGCTTTTTTAAGGTTAGCCTACACTGAGTGTAATAACACTGTATTGAGTAGTACATTAGCTAAAGGTCGCTGAATTTACTAACGATTATCGCGGGTATCGAACAGTACTCAAATGTTGACTTATTACTGTGACAACTTGATGGTTCATGCCCAATATGTGTTGTGAAAGGGGCTTTTTGTGTTTGGATACACTGTCTACTGAAAATGTAGCTATCATATCACTCATGCAAACAATTGCCTTAAGAGTTTGTAGTTGCAGTGCATCATTGCAGTTGCACCATGATATGAATGGTGTGATGAGATAGTGGCCAGGCTGTGCTGTTAATGACCAGATGTTGAGTTGTTGATGCCTCAGGCTTAGTCTCTGCTGCCGGTGTCATCCCCATACATGCAATCCAAAAATCAGTTTTGACCATGTGTTTTTGTGCCTCATGACAGGACGAAATGTGCACAATGCTTTATTTGTAGATTTCCTACTTTGTATCTGACCTTACACCCATATATGCTCTTACTAGATACATTGACTGTAATAACCAGTGTGCTTTTTTTCTACTTTCAGAATTTTGATCTTTTTCCACATTTGACTGCATGTGCCTGAGTCTGACCCTGCATATCTTCAATGGCTGCTGTGTGCTCCACCTCTGTGCCTGAGGGTTTCCACTATGAGACTAAGTACATTGTCCTCAACTACCTGGGCCTCCTGTCCCCCTCCCAGCTACTGTCCACTGCTGGCGGAGGTAAGTGACACTCCCACCAAATTAGGATGCGGAAGATACTGGAGATAGGAGGGACTGGCTGCTTCCCGTTCCCAAATCTCCACCATTAGCACAATCTCCATGTATTTAAAATTGGTGTAAGCGTTTTTGTTTAAACCAATGCGAGAGCATGTACGAGTGCACATTTCGAGTAAATAATTGGGGTGCAGACACGTCTATACAGATTGCCTGCCAGTGCCAATCCCCCTTTTCATTGGCTCTCATTAGAAATATGTAATTGCTGTCTTGGTCTCTGGCTTGAAAACCTGCCCAGTAGCTTTAGTACAGAGGCTGTCCTGTATTCTGTCTTGGTTGAGCGAGTGGACTGTTAGTCTTTTCTTGTCCTAATTATGGGAGCTCACACAAACATGGTCAGCACGTATGTGTCAATCAAAGCTTCCTGGAGTCCTACCATGCCTTTACAGAATGGATGGGCAGCTTGGGCTGGCACCACTTCCAAGCATGTTGGTATCTCTACCCTAGTTATGTAGAGACAGAACAGAATCCAGTAATGTTGACAGTAGAGTTGGGCGATATTACAATGGTATCATCTATCAACGATGATTGGCAACATGCAGTAAAGAATGGAGTAGGGCAGCACACAAGGGACATTCAGAGTAATCTGCCTATTCGATATATAGCCTATTTCAATAATTGGACTCGGTTCTATAGGTCTACAGAACGTAGGAGAGGAATGTAGGCTAGACAGAGTGGAGAATTCCACCAAAGCAGTGCAAAAGATCCAGTCAGAAAATATAATCTCGCTGTCTTTCTCTTGCTCTGTTGGTTGCATGGGCCTTATAGCCTAAACCTATTTGTTTTTATAATGGACACTCCTTAACTATATTCTGTTTAGCTGTTCAAAAACCTACGCAATATTCCCTTCTCCTTTCAATATGACTTGGGGCTAGGCTACGCTTTCATCGATTTATGCGTGCATGTTTTTTCTCCCGATCAAACAATGAATGCATTTGAACAGAGTTCCATCTAAAAAAGATGTTTGAATAGCCCAAAAACGTAATAGGGCCAGGGTACTAATAATGAGAGAACAAACCATGTCAATATAGAAAAATCGAATGACAAGTTTAAGCATATTAAGAAAGAAATGATATGTGAGGGGCAGGAAAATCCATCCATGTGAGGTTGGAAACCAAATGGCCAATAACCTATCCTCTTACTAGGCCTAATATAAAAGCTTTACGTTTCATAAACAGAAGCCTATTTCCCAAATATTCAAATAGCCTAAGAAGGCACTGTTGCCCATTTCAACAAGAACAAGAATGAAAGTGTGAGTCTTATAGGCTGGTCTCAATCACAGCTTTATTAGAGATAATAAACAATAGCCTATTAAGAGGGGAGGATGAGGTAAAGCAATTATTATCCTGTTCTGAAGATGGTAGACTTCGCTTCTATCCCGGTTATAAAATCATGGGCGAACTCACTACAGTAAGGCATGTTCCTCGTCTGTTGACTGTCGATTTTCTCCTTGTGAGCGAGGCACACACATACCTGTTCCATGCTGGATCTCCACCAGAAAATTGTTTTAGAAAATATTTGCCAGCACTTGGCTTCTGCCCAGGTGTTCAACAACTTTTAAAAATGTATTTCACTTTTATTTAACCAGGTAGGCCTGTTGAGAGTAAGTTCTCATTTACAACTGTGACCTGGCCAAAGCAAAGCAGTGCGACACAAACAACAGTTACACATGGGATAAACAAACGTACAGTCAATAACACAATAGGGAAAATCTATATACAGTTGAAGTCGGAAGTTTACGTACACCTGCCCACAAATTTTCTATAGGATTGAGGTCAGGGCATTGTAATGGCCACTCCAATACCTTGACTTTGTTGTTCTTAAGCCATTTTGCAACAACTTTGGAAGTATGCTTGGTGTCATTGTCCATTTGGAAGACCCATTTGCGACCAAGCTTTAACTTCCTGACTGATGTCTTGAGATGTTGCTTCAATATATACATATAATTTCCATCCTCATGATGCCATCTATTTTGTGAAGTGCACCAGTCCCTCCTATAGCAAAGCACCCCCACAACATGATGCTGCCACCCCTGTGCTTCACGGTTGGGATGGTGTTCTTCGGCTTGCAAGCATCCCCCTTTTTCCTCCAAACATAACAATGGTCATTATGGCCAAAGTTCTATTTTTGTTTTATTAGACCAGAGAACATTTCTCCAAAAAGTACGATCTTTGTCCCCATGTGCAGTTGCAAACCGTAGTCTGCCTTTTTTATGGCGGTTTTGGAGCAGTGGCTTCCTCCTTGCTGAGCAGCCTTTCAGGTTATGCCAATATAGATCTCGTTTTACTGTGGATATAGATACTTTTGTACCTGTTTCCTCCAGCATCTTCACCAGGTCCTTTGCTGTTGTTCTGGGATTGATTTGCCCTTTTTGCACCAAAGTACATTCATCTCTAGGAGACAGAATGTGTCTCCTTCCTGAGAGGTATGAAGGCCGCGTGGTTCCATGGGGTTTATTCATGCGTACTATTGTTTGTACAGATGAACGTGGTACCTTCAGGCATTTGGAAATTGCTCCCAAGGATGAACCAGACTTGTGGAGGTCTACAATTTCTTTTCTGGTCTTGGCTGATTTCTTTTGCTTTTCCCATGATGTCAAGCAAAGAGGCACCGGGTTTGAAGGTAGGCCTTGAAATACATCCACAGGTACAACTCCAATTGACTCAAATTATGTCAATTAGCCTATCAGAAGCTTCTAAAGCCATGACATAATTTTCCAAGCTGCTTAAAGGCACAGTCAATTTAGTGTATGGTAACTTCTGACCCACTGGAATTGTGATAGTGAAATAATCTCTCTGTAAACAATTGTTGGAATAATTACTTGTGTCATGCACAAAGTAGATGTCCTAACCAGCCAAAACAATAGTTTGTTAACAAGAAATTTGTGGAGTGGTTGAAAAACGAGTTTTAATGGCTCCAACCTAAGTGTATGTCCACGTCTGACTTCAACTGTATAAGACTCCAGCTTCAGTGATTTTTTAAAATTTATTTTGCAATTCATTCCAGTTGTTGGCAGCAGAGAACTGGAAGGAAATGTGGCCAAAGCAGGAGTTGGCTTTGGGGATGACCAGTGAAATATACCTGCTGGCGTATGTGCTATGGGTTGGTGCTGCTATGGTGACCAGTGTAAAATAAAAAGAGCAGATTCGACATCAACTTTCGTCATGATTCGTCCAGTTGTTGCATGCAGTTTCACGCTATAGCACAACTTTGGTTTTTAGCAGTTTTTGTATATTACAATTTTTATTCCCAAAATGTTTTTAGGGGGTTGGCCATTAGGGGGTGATACTGGTATATCACAATGTTTTATGAGAATATAACCATGATAGGACAGAGGTTGACATCGTCCAACCCTAGTTGACAGTCACTGGCGTTAGGGTGAGAAATGGTTTGATCTACTAAATGGAACAATTAAAACCTCCTCCATTAACTAGCCTGAACTGCTCTATATACGGATGGCATGATAGCCCATGCAGGAGCGGTAGTCTGGGGTTCTCTGATGTCTGCCATGTACCACATGTGATTGCCATGGTTAAAGAACGAGTGACTGTTCCCTATGAAAGGCAAAGACCTTTTTGCTCTGACAGGAGGAGCTGGACCTCCATATTTTCTCTTGTCTCTTTTGTCAGAGGGGGTGGGTAATGTAGAGAAGAGTGTCTGATCCCTGCTTTCCGCTCGGCCCACTCCTTGTTCTGACAGCCGGTTGCGTGCAATCTCCGTAGCATTACTCACACGCCACCGGTCAAGAGAAAAGGGAGGCGCAGGCCGGACTGCTGAACCAGCACCTAGCCTGGCTGGCAAAACCAACAGGGAGTCTCATTGCTTCTCACTGAGTGAGTTTGAGCGGCCAGCTGAGGGTTTAAGGGTGAATGAGACGCTTGATGTGTGGAAATTGGCTGATGTACTAGGCATTAGACAGCATTACCTGGATAAAGAGTCCTGCCTCCCTTTGACCCATCCCTTTCCTAGAAATAAGTACAGTATTTGAGTACTGCTAGTTGATCAGTTCTATTTAATTCTTGATAATGGACTTGAGCAATCCATTCTTACTTTATCTAAGGAGAATTTGCGCTATGCCCTTGTTTCTGTGTTCTTTTCATATGTGTTGGCAGATGCCTTGTTTTAGCTGTGCTGCTTGCTTCCAAACCAATGAGAGCAGGAGGAGGCTAGCCTTGTGCCCAGTCATATAGCTGGCATGTTAACAGCATAGTGGAGTTGACCAAATCTGCTTCAGAGGCAGCGTGAACTGACCGAGTATCATCCACAGCGGCCCAATGAAATCTCTCTGCATCACACTCGCCCCCTCCCACGGTCCTTTCTGGCTGAGTGGATGCATTGTTTGTTTCCTAACCAGTGAGCGGGCTGAAGAGATGTGGAGGAGAACAGGGAGGGAGGGATGTGTGTGCCCTGTCATGTGGGTCTCTGCCTGCCTCCAGTAACATGCAATGGATGTTGTGAATAATTCACCAGTGTGTGTGTGTGTGAATGAGTGGTGTGCATCTGGGCCTGTAAGCCCGTAATGAGAGCAGAGCGTGTATTGCTAGAGAAGGTGAGGGAGGAGAGAGCAGCTTGAAAAGGGTGTGTGTACATTCGCTTCATGTTTTGATATGTACATCTCAGTGCCGTTTGTCTGCTATGGCCTATAGCTTGTTTGATAATTGGTGTATATTTAATATCCACACCTGATGGGCATACACTTAACGGAGAGGGAGTGCGTTGCTGCTACTTGTGTCACTGTCAAAAAGTGATGAGCATTGAACAATGGTTTAACTTTGCTCTGTAGATTGGTGTCCATAGTCTCCATACAGTACGGTTTTTATTTTTTTGGTACCTTTTAACCTAACCTCCCTGTAAACCATAGGCCTACAGTATTTGTACTTTTGTGGCCTGCAGTTATTACGTCATACAGTCAGTAAGAGGTTTTGCACATTACTAATGTTTGCACTGTGTATCTGGCTGACTGAACCATATCACAACTTGTTACAGGAATTATATTCCTCTGTTTTAATACCCAATTAAAATTAAACACCCTGTCAATTCCTAAGAATTTGTAAGACTCTTATTTGTATAAAATGGACAGAGACCAGTCTCAAATATCAACCAGCTGCGTTTATTCTCGAGACTACTGGACATGATAGTTTACCACAGGTTATAAACTGAAGATGACGTCATTAGTGTTTGTAATACCCAGTCTCATCTCCGCTCCAGTACAATGGCTGTATGGTTCTCAAGACTTAGATACTTTATGACCAGAGCCAAGGTCTGCCTGTGTAGATAAGCATTCTTGCCAGTCTAGCTATAAGTTCATTCATTTCTACCAAGGAACAGACAGTCATTGTTGTAATTCTTGATTATATTTACACACATTATATTCAGTACTAGGGTTTAAAGAAAATTCATACATCTATACAGTAACATAATAGTTTTCTGATTAGTCAGTCCTGATTAAAATGTATACATAATTAGTCATTATTGATAAAAAAAATCCCTTAACACAACTAAATAATGGCTAAGAAGAATATTTGATTTTGAATAGATTACTTCAGGAGCATTAAGCCCTACATTAGTGGCTTGCGAAAGTATTCACCCACTTGGCATTTTTACTATTTTGTTGCCTTACAACCCGGAATTAAAATAGATTTTTGGTGGATTTTAATTTGCACAACATGCCTACCACTTTGAAGATGCAAAATATTTTTTATTGTGAAACAAACTAGAAATAAGACAAACAAAACTTAAGTGTGCTTAACTATTCACCCCCAAGGCAATACTTTCTAGAGCCACCTTTTTGCAGCAATTACAGCTTCAAGTCTCTTGGGGTAGTTCTCTATAAGCTTGGCACATGTAGCCACTAGGATTTTTGCCCATTCTTCACTTTGTTGCCTCTCTGATTAATGCCCTCCTTGCCTGGTCTGTGAGTTTTGGTGGGTGGCCCTCTCTTGGCAGGTTTGTTGTGGTGCTGTGTTCTTTCCATTGTTTTAAATAATGGATTTAATGGTGTTCTGTGGGATGTTCAAAGCTCCATTGTCGTCTTGGTGGTGCCCCTTGCTTACTGATGTCGCAGGCTCTGGGGCCTTGCAGAATGTGTGTGTACAGTTAGTTGGAAGTTTACATACACCTTAGCCAAAAACTCAGTTTTTCACAATTCCTAACATTTAATCCTAGTAAAAATTCCCTGTCTTAGGTCAGTTAGGATCACCACTTTATTTGAAGAATGTGAAATGTCAGAATAAGTGAAAGATTATTGGAATCTGTGTGGGTTGCTGGACAGGTAGGATGACTGACAGTGAAGGTGAACAGGTGGTCACGTGTCAGGTGACAGAGGAATGTATGAGACTGAGGCAGGAATTCCTTTAACCATAAATTGGTATATTTACTGAGTAGTGTGGATTCATGGACGCACAGAACTTCTGGATCAGATGGAGTTAGGGAAGAGAAAGCAGCGAGATCAGGCGATGGCAATTTCCTCCTTTTATGGAGTTGAGATCTGTAGGACATTTCCACCTGACCTAATTAAAGCGCCCCTGGCCCAGCTGAGTAAATGGCAATGAATTAAAGGAGTATTCCACCAACTCCATGGGCCTTTTCTACAATAAGAGTAGGGTGATTTATTTTATGCTTTTATTTCTTTCATCACTTTCCCAGTGGGTCAGAAGTTTACATACACTCAATTAGTATTTGGTAGCATTGCCTTTTCAATTGTTTAACTTGGGTCAACTGTTTCGGGTAGCCTTCCACAAGCTTCCCACAATAAGTTGGGTGAATTTTGGCCCATTCCTCCTGATAGAGCTGGTGTAACTGAGTCAGGTTTATAGGCCTCCTTGCTCACACACACTTTTTCATTTCTTCCCACAAATGTTCTAGCGGATTGAGGTCAGGGCTTTGTGATGGCCACTCCAATACCTTGACGTTGTGGTTCTTACAACGAACTGACTTTTTGGAAAGGTGGCATCCTATGACTTGGCCATGTTGAAAGTCAGCGCTCTTCAGGATGGACCATTCTACTGCCAATGTTTGTCTATGGAGATTGCATGTCTGTGTGATCAATTTTTATCCACCTGTCAGCAACGGGTGTTGCTGAAATGGCTGAATCCACTCATTTGAAGGCATGTCCACATACTTTTGTGTGTGTGTGTGTATATATAAATGTAGTTGTGTGTATGTGATATATAGTAACCTTATGTGTAAAATAGTAAATAATGGCTACTTCTCAAAGTATTTAACTGTCTGAGTATAACAAAGTTGTCCACTATCGGCATAACTATTTATTATGACCACCAATGTTGGCTATTAAAATCAGATCCAACTATAATATCAAGAGGCTAAAAATCAGGGCTTAAAATCAAAGGGGTTCATGGTTTCTTTAAAATCCACAATTTGGATACCTCCACAGCCTCAGAGGATCTAGATCATTTTTCTAACCTTTCTGTATTACAACCAAATTATTATAAGTGTATATTATGTATTTGACCACAAAAAAAAAAAAAAAATTACATTACCGGGTAGTTTACCAATAAAATGGTCTGACGTTTTTCATATTCCGTAACAATACATGTTATTAGAAGGTTAGTAAAAATATCTCGCTACCATGGAAAGGACAACACCTGCCTATTTGTGGGAAAAACACCCTGAATTAACTCTTTAGTCGTATCTCAGTTTACTTATTTGCTTGTGGCCCTGCCTACACCTAACTAGCTGTTTAAAAAAGAAAGAATAATGTAATTATTTTAAAAATTAAGTATTATATGAACAAAGAAATATATTTTATTTGGAAGGCAAGCCAAACAAAATTAAACGGGCCTATTTATGAATTCGGAGGGAAGAAATTATTAAAGCATTAGACCTCTCACTAATGGCTTCAGTCATACAAAGGCTATACTTAAGTCCGAACTGGTTCACTAGCAGATTAGTAAGAATGGCTCAATCCGTGTTCACAAATGGCATTTTCCCCTTTATTCAGATTACAACCTCTGTTTCGGTTATTTGAAAATGAAATCCTCTCCACTATTGCTATCGTTTAAAACAAGCCATAGAAAGTTGTTTGCAATTTCAGTTTAGTCCATCAGAAAAGACAGAATACATATTATGGTTTAAAAAGGGTTGCCCATTTTGGGGAATATTCAGAGGTGGAAATTAACGGGAATATATGGGAATTAACGGAAATATATGCAAATTATTAAAATCTAATTTACATGTTTTTTGCATTGGATATTTACCATATCATATGGAGAGAAACAAACCTTTTTTTACCTTATCATAAGTAGACATAATTGCAAATGATTAAATCCTTCCAATAGAAGAAACAATTGTTATGAATTGAACTTCAATTAAATGAGTTGACTCTTCTCATGGGATGATTTCACTGAAAAACAAAACAAAGGGAATATAGAATGATCCCCAATGATCCACTGCATCTCCCAAAAACGTTTTCAACATGCAGCTACAACATTATAGTCTAGAATCTCAAGCTTTGATAGTCTTCCTCTCAGGCTTCCATGTCTTCTCCCTGGACCCCCTCAATGTCTCCCTCTTGAACAGACTCTGAGGCCTCATCTTCACTGTCACTTTCCAACCTTGAGGATGGCTCGTTGTCAAGCTCAAAAAGCCTCAAATTGGTGGCCATCTGGGCAAATATTTCAACCCTTGTATTGGTCAGCCTGTTGCGTGCCTTGGTGTGTGTGTTCCTAAACAAGGACCAGTTGCGCTCTGAGGCGACTGATGTTGGCAGGATTTGGAGGATGGAGGCAACCGGGGAAAGAGCCTCAGATCCACGAAATCCCTTCCACCAGGTGGCTGATGAGATTTGTTGGCACGACTGCTATATTACATCTCCATTCCAAAGCCCTTGCTTGGAAGTGTACTTTGCCAGACTGCCAAGAACCTTGCCCTCATCCAGGCCAAGGTGGCGAGTCACAGTAGTGATGACACCATAGGCCTTGATCTCGTTGATCTCTGCACCAGACAGGATGCTCTTGCCAGCATACTTGGTGTCCAACATGTGGAAGAAGTTAATAAACGTGCCTGTCGGCCCTGCATAAAAGGCCAAAACTGGTTAAAGAGAATCTGTGATGAATGAAACTGGTATACTTTCTTTCATTTAAGGACCAAAACATTGACAACTGTGCCATGGAGGATTCATATACTTGCATATCTACAGTGCTTTCGGAAAGTATTCAGACCTCTTCACTTTTTCCACATTTAGTTACGTTACAGCCTTATTCTAGAATGGATAAAAAATTCTCAACTACACACACTACCCCATAATGACAAAGTGAAAACAGGTTTTTAGACATTTTTGCAAATATAATAACTAACCTTATTAGTCCTTATTTACAGAAGTATTCAGACCCTTTGCTACGAGACCCGAAATTGAGCTCGGGTACATCCTTTTTCCGTTCATCAACTAACTTGATTGGAGTCCACCTGTGGTAAATTAAATTGATTTGGAAAGGCACACACCTGTCTATGTAGGGTCTCACAGTTGACAGTGCGTGTCGGAGCAAAAACCAAACCGTGAGGTCGACGGAATTCTCTGTAGAGCTCTGAGGCAGGATTGTATCAAGGCAGATCTGGGGAGGGTACCATAACATTTCTGCAGCTTTGAAGGTCCCCAAGAACACACTGGCCTCCATCATTCTTCAATAGAAGAGGTTTGGAACCACCACCACTCTTCCTAGAGCTGGCCGCCCGGCAAAACTGAGCAATCGTGTGAGGTGACCAAGAACCTGATGGTCTCTCTGACAGAACTCCAGAATTCCTCTGTGAAGATGGGTGAACCTTCCAAAAGGACAGCCATCTCTGCAGCATTCCACCGATCAGGCCTTTATGGTAGAGTGGCCAGACGGAAACCACTCCTCAGTAAAAGGCACATGACAGCCCGCTTGCAGTTTTCCAAAGGCACCTAAAGGACTCTCAGACCATGAGAAAGATTCTCTGGTCTGATGAAACCAAGATTGAAGTCTTTGGCCTGACTTCCAAGCGTCATATCTGGAGGGAACCTGCTCAGGACCTCAGACTGGGGCGACGGTTCACCCTCCAACAGGACAGCGACGCTAAGCACACAGCCAAAACACCGCAGGAGTGGCTTCGGGACAAGTCTCTGAAGTTCCTTGAGTGGCCCAGCCAGAGCCCGAATTGAACCCGATCGAACATCTCTGGAGAGACCTGACAATAGCTGTGCAGTAACACTCCCCATCCAACCTGACTGAGCTTGAGAGGATCTGTAGAGCATGGGAGAAACTTCCCAAATACAGGTGTGCCAAGCTTGTAGCGTCATAGCCAAGAAGACTCAATGCTATAATCGCTGCGAAAGGTGCTTCAACAAAGGACTGACATGGGCGTACTTTATTATTATTATTATTATTATTTTATGCATCTGTAGCAATGTGTATGGCTGAATCCACTAATTTGAAGGGGTGTTCACACTTTTGTGGGTCTCTGTATTTCAAATTTACTGGAGTACAAGTTTCACCGTATGGAGTTAATACAGGTAATGAGTGGAGAACAGTTTTTCTTTAAGAAGCTATCCTAACAGGTCTGTGAGAGCTAGAATTCTTACTGGTTGGTAGGTGATCAAATGCTTGCATCATGCAATAAAATGCAAATGAATTACTTAAAAATAATACAATGTGATTTTATGGATTTTTGTTTTAGATTCTGTCTCTCACAGTTGAAGTGTACCTATGATAATATTACAGACCTCTACATGCTTTGTAAGTAGGAAAACCTGCAAATTCGGCAGTGTATCAAATACTTGTTCTCCCCACTGTACCTGAGACATGAAACAAATAGGAGGGAAGGCGTCCAGGCTGTCACCAATTTACTAATGCGCAATTTGGATAATGGAAACCTCCAAACATTTAATTTTATTCGACACTAGATTTTGGCTTAAGTGTTTTACATTTTTTAGTTCTGACGTCCAGCTGTTTTTCTCAACACAAGACAGTTCAATGGAAACATACTGTAGCAGGCAATTGTCTTGTCTGTTTTCTATGACAACTTTCTAAATGTCGACAACAACAAATAATCACTGGAAAAGTGGAAACATAGATGATGTCATTGATTCTAAATATGTGCCTGGTATCTGAGTATCTGTGTTCCCTTCCAGGAGATGACCAGTATGCTGTGGACAGAGCGATGGAGAGAGAGCGGAACAGAGTGATGAAAGGACAGATAGATGAAGAGCTAAGGAAACTGGAAGATGAGATCTCAGCCTGTAAGAGGATGTGCACACACACACCCACAGATATTGTATGCCCTCACAACACCGACGTCTGAGCATGCTAATAGTTGGGTCTTTCGACTCTCATCATACTGCTCTTGTACAACTGGGACTGTTAAAGACATGAATGGGTGTGTGTGTGTTTGCAGACTTCTCCAGTACAGGCTTCGACTGCCACATGTCTCCGGTGTTCAGCCCTGGCAACCCAGAGAACTCCATCGAGGACTGCCTTGCTGCTCTGGGCGACCGGGTGGCCAGAGACCTGGACACACACCTGACCTCCACTGTACACACACTCCTCAGTGCGTGAGTGTCTGTTCTGCAGTATACACCAATGACGATCTATGAATGGACAAAGCCATCGATCACGTGACGCCATTCATTTCAATGTGAAGACTTGAGAGAGCATTTGAAGCTAAGGAGGCTGGTTAAGATGGCGTCTCATATAGGCAATTTATGTAGACATAACACGTGCAGTTTGAGCTGCTCCAGGAAGTGACTTTGCAGGCTAGCTCAGTGTTACCCCTTTCATTGAGTATCAGGGTACTTTTATTTTACCTTTATTTAAGTCAGTTAAGAACAAACTTATTTACAATGACTGCCTACCAGAAGACCTCCTGCGTTGACGGGAGCATTGTCAAGCTGGAGGGTCATGTCAGGATGAGCCTACTCTTCCCTGTAATGCACAGCGTTGAGATTGCCTGCAATGACACACCGCCCCAGACCATGACGGACCCTCCACTTCCAAATCGATCCCGCTCCAGAGTACAGGCCTCGCTGTAACGCTCATTCCTTTGACGATAAACGCAAATCCGACCATCACCCCCGGGTGGCTGAGACACAACCGTGACTCGTCAGTGGAGAGCACTTTTTGCCAGTCCAGTCTGGTCCAGCGACGGTGGGTTTGTGCCCATAGGCAACGTTGTTGCCAGTGATGTCTGGTGAGGACCTGCCTTACAACAGGCCTACAAGTCCTCAGTCTAGCCTCTCTCAGCCTATTGCGGATAGTCTGAGCACTGGAGGGATTGTGCGTTCCAGGTGTAACTCGGGCAGTTGTTGTTGCTATCCGCAGGTGTGATGTTCGGATGTGCAGGTGTTACACATTGTCTGCCACTGCAAGGACGATCAGCTGTCCATCCTGTAGCGCTTTCTTAAACATCTCACAGTACGGACATTGCTATTTATTGCCCTGGCCACATCTGCATGCCTCTTTGCAGCATGCCTAAGGCACGTTCATGCAGATGAGCAGGGACCCTGGGCATCTTTCTTTTGGGGTTTTTCAGAGTCCATAGAAAGGCCTCTTTGGTGGCCTAAGTTTTCATAACTGTGACCTTGATTGCCTACTGTCTGTAAGCTGTTAGTGTCTTAACGACCGTTTTGGAAGTTATTTGGATTTTTACGAATTATCTTTGAAAGACAGGGTCCTGAAAAAGGGACATTGTTTTTGTTATATATACAGTTGAAGTTGGAAGTTGACATACACTTAGGTTGGCGTCATTAAACCTAGTTTTTCAACCACTCCACAAATGTCTTGTTAACAAACTATAGATTTGGCAAGTCGGTTAGGACATCTACTTTGTGCATGACACAGGTATTTTTTCCAACAATTATTTACAGACAGATAATTTAACTTATTCACTATCACAATTCCAGTGGGTCAGAAGTTTACATACACTAAGTTGACTGTGCCTTTAAACAGCTTGGAAGATTCCAGGAAATGTCATGGCTTTAGAAGCTTCTGATAGACTTATTGACATAATTTGAGTCAATTGGAGGTGTTTTTCAAGGCCGACCTTCAAACTCAGTGACTTTTTGCTTGACATCATGGGAAAATCAAAAGATATCAGCCAGGACCTCAGAATAAAAAGAACATTTAAAAAATTTGACTTCCAAGTCTGGTTCATCCTTTGGAGCAATTTCCAAACGTCTGAAGGTACTACGCTCATCTGTACAAACAATAGTACGCAAGTATAAACACCATGGGACCACGCAGCCGTCATACCACTCAGGAAGGAGATGCATTTTGTGCCCTAGAGATGAACGTACTTTGGTGCGGAAAGTGCAAATCAATTCCAGAACGACAGCAAAGGACCTTGTGAAGATGCGGGAGGAAACCGGTACAAAAGTATCTATATCCACAGTAAAAAGGGGCCTATATCGACATAACCTGAAAGGCCGCTCAGCAAGGAAGAAGCCACTGCTCCAAAACAGCCATTAAAAAAGCCAGACTACGGTTTGCAACTGCACATGGGGACAAAGATTGTATTTTTTGGAGAAATGTTCTCGGGTCTGAAACAAAAATAGAACTTTGGCCATAATGACCATCGTTACGTTTGGAGGAAAAAGGAGGAGGCTTGCAAACCGCAGAACACCATCCCAACTGTGAAGCACGGGGGTGGCAACATCATGTTGTGGGGGTGCTTTGCTGCAGGAGGGACTGATGCACTTACAAAATAGATGGCATCATGAGGATGGAAAATTGTGTATATATTGAAGCAACATCTCAAGACATCAGTCAGGAAGTTAAAGCTTGGTCGCAAATGGGTCTTCCAAATGGACAATGACCCCAAGCATACTTCCAAAGTTGTGGCAAAATGGCTTAAGAACAACAAGGTCAAGGTATTGGAGTGGCTATGACAAAGCCCCGACCTCAATACTTTTGTGGGCAGAGATGACAAAGCGTGTGCGAGCAAGGATGCCTATAAACCTGACTCAGTTACACCAGCTGTCAGGAGGAATGGGCCAAAATTCACCCAACTTATTGTGGGAAGCTTGTGGAAGGCTACCCGAAACGTTTGACCCAAGACCCAATTGAGTGTATGTAAACTTCTGACCCACTGGGAATGTGATGAAGGGATAGGTGAAATAAATCACTAATATTATTCTGACTTTTCACATTCTTAAAATAAAGTGGTGATCCTAACTGACCTAAGAAAGGGGATTTTTACTAGGATTAAATGTCAGGAATTGTGAAAAACTGAGTTTAAATGTATTTGGATAAGGTGTATGTAAACTTCCGAATTCAACTGTATAAAGACTTGGCGCTAGCTGTTGTATTATTAAATTATCATTAACTTATTCTGTGTAACCTATCATAACTTACATCTGGTGTAAGAGAAGCAATTATTGGTACCATGTTTATTTATTTTTTTATCCATGAAGATTGCCATCCCCCTGTTCACTATAATGGGGATCCTGTTTTCTGAAAACAATGCCTGCAGTACTGCAGTCGGCCTTGAACTTAGTGGCTTCAATGAGAGGGGGCAGTTGTTCTCCCCTGGTGTACATCTAGCCAAACATTCTCATTGTGTGTGCATGCAGCATGAGTAGCCCTTTGTAGTGTTCACTGTTCACCCTTTTTAAAAGAGAACAGGTTTAGTAAACTCTTTGTATTGTGGTGTTCCCTTTTCGTTGTTGAAACCTATTAGTTTGGTAGTTGACCATGTTTTGGTTGGGAAAGGCCATGCGTTTCAGTGCCTTCAAGAGTCCTTGAATACAGACAGCACAGCAGTGCCTGGGTAGCCTCATCAGCATAAATATGCATGCGTCTCTGGCTCACCTGTACAGTAGGCCTACAGTCAGGGTGGAGTTGATTGTGCCTTTCATACTGTCTTGGGGAAAGTGTTCCTGTCTAGCAAGTTCAGAACAGCACATGGACATTTTGTATGAGGTTGTATTATATGACTACTTCAGTCTATTTTTTATTTATTTTTAACTGCGCTTTTAATGATATGGATTTATTTATAAAAAATACATTCTTACCTTTTAACTAGGCAAGTCAGTTAAGAACAAATTCTTATTTACAATGATGTGCAGTGAACAATTAGCCCGGCGTTATCCGGGTTTGGCTGGGGTAGACTCCCAATCACGGCCGGAAGTGAGAGCCTGGATTAGAACCAGGGACTCTAGTGACGCCTCTTGCGCTGAGATGCAGTGCCTTGTGCCACTCTGAGGCCTTCTTCTAAGAAACTCTCCATATAGGTTTAATAAATGACAAACTAACATATAGGCTTCCGTTTAATTTTCTCAAGTTACAGAAATGTAGGAACATTACTCATATATCACATAGGCTAGGAATGCATGTGTCTCTAATGTAGCTTAACCATATTTATAAACCAGCTTTCTGTGACGCATGCATTTCTCAAGTTACTTACAAGGTCATTGGCGAATGATCACTGTGTGTGTTCATTTGGCAGCCCTTTGGACTACGAGCGTTTCAGAAAAGCAGCACAAGACGTCTCCTGCCACACGCAGAGCGGCTGGACCAAGGTGAGGGATCTCTACTTTGCACCTGCTGTTACTGCCTGACAACCTATTAGGCCTAGTTCAGAAACAACCTAGAAGCTTTTTCCCTAGCTCTTAGGATCTGCAAACACCACGGCCCTAAGGAATCTGATTAGGGCTGCGATGATCATGGAATTTTGGAATGACTGGTATTTGTCAGCCAATTGACTGCGGTCACCGTTTTTATCGTTTAAATAGCAAAAAAGACACAGGCAACCGAAGACTGGTTTGCTACAACACCTCGCTGAAACAAGCAACAAAGTTTCATCACGTACGAGTCCATGTTACCACAAACGGACTCAAATGTATGTCCTGCCTTCAGTCAGCTGTTTAGTCCATATCACAACATTCTAAAACTAGCTACTTTTGTCTGGTCTCTCCTTATCTGCTGTTAGATGTAAGCCAAACTACTTCGCTGCTTTTGGGTAAAGTTTGTCGACTTGAATATGAAGTTGAGTAATAACATGGATTTTTTTTTTTCTTTACTAATGTCTTCATTCATAATTAGCGGTTACATGATTATATAATTACCGTGCCATCCCTGAATCTGATGTGTGGTGGAAGCTCCCCTTAGCCTTGTTGAAAGTCCTGGTGGAACCACCATTTTGCTTTTATCCATCCTGGTTCCTTTTGGGTAGTGTCTTGAACTGGGCCTAATACTCTGCCCTCACTGTCCCCAGGTGCTGGTGCCTTTAGTGCTGCTGCAGGCCCTACAGGGAGAAGGACAGATCCTGGCCACTCTCCTTCCTCTGGGGGTCAATTTCCTGGAGGAGGCTGAGGCAGACTACATCATCCGGCAGGGAGGATGGGTGAGTGGACACTGGACAAGGGGAGGGATGGGACGGAGGACAAGCCAAGAATGAACCACTTATTAATATCTTATGCAAAGTTCAAGCAGATTAATGTTTCAGCCTTGACCTGTTGGCTGCTGTTTCTTTTCACAACACACTATAGCCAGAGGAGGGTGCCAGAGATCCACTGTACATGGTTGGCTGTAAGGGCATTTAGTCATTGTTGAGAGACTGGCTATAGAGAAAGAACGAGAGGGAGAGAACTCATTAGTTTACCTTTCACTCACTTAGCTAATGCAGCTAATTTAGCCTACTATCAACTTGACTCCAAAGTGTTATTATTATTTACGTTAGCTAGCAGGCTAAGGCTATCCAACATGGCAACACTTCCAAATCAAGGTAAGCTTTTGTGTTTTATTAATTTGATTGCCACCGAGGCCTGCTGAGGTAACTATTATAGTGCTTACTGTGTGATTGTGGGTTTACTAATGCGTTAGTTCTAGTTTGTTGACTTAAGTTAATATGGTGACAACGTAGGCTGTTTCGTGTTTATGGTATGACAGTTTGGCTTGGAGAAGTTTTTGCACCTGGTCACAGACCACTGTTGAGATGTGCACTGAAGTCCACAGGCAAAGGGAAAAGGTGAGAGGAGGAGAGTGCATAGAAGGAATTATACAATGAGCAAAGTGATGACAGTTCACTTTCATGGCAGCGTCATCAGGGGTGTATTCATTCTGCTGATTCTGTTGCAAAACTTTTCTTAAACTGAAGCACACGGAACTGAACTGGGAGGGACCTAAGTGAATTTGTCTAAAATAAACTCTTGTTTTAGTTACAGAATGGAACATTTTGCAACTGGTTTGGACTAATGATTACACTCCAGATCAGCTAGATGCAGGCAAGAGTGTGCAAGTCAGTATTGAATTTGTCACACTCTGTCACCTTGATTATTCCAATTTGTCTCAATCTGTGCACCTATGTTATAAATGTTCATTTGTAGGGTAGTTTGTAGCAACCTCATGATGGGTATAGGGCAAATGTGAGTATCATGTTGAAGCCTAAACCTATCCATGTTACATTGAACTGGGTGAATGGAATATAAATGAGTCATCCAATGTGCTCTAATGAAAATAATGCCATGCTCATAAAGACAAATCGTTCTTCCTAATCTTAAACGGCACCTACCACCACTGGACATGTAGAAGAAGTGGTTCTGCTATCAATACAGATACAGTGTAGCCTATTCATTACAGTAACAAGCCCTAGGGAAAAGAAACACAAGGCTGTCCTTGTCTTGTGGCGAGAATAAGAATAGCTATGGGGCAAATTTATTTTTAAAATGTATTTCAACTTTATTTAACTACCTAGGCTAGTTGAGAACCAAGTTCTCATTTGCAACTGTTACCTGGCCAAGATAAAGCAAAGCAGTTCGACACACAACAGAGTTACACATGGAATAAACAAACATACAATCAATAATACAGTAGAATAATCTATATACGGCATGTGCAAATGAGGTAGGATAAGAGGTAAGTCAGAAAATAGGCCATCGTGGCAAAGTAATTACAATATAGCAATTAAACACTGAAATGGTAGGATGTGCAGAAGATTAATGTGCAAGTTGAGATACTGGGGTGCAAAGGAGCAAGATAAGTAAATTTAGTATGGGGATGAGGTGGTTTGGCTGGGCTATTTACAGATGAGCTATGTACAGGTGCAGTGATCTGTGAGCTGCTCTGACAGCTGGTGCTTAAAGGTAGTGAGGGAGCTAAGTCTCCAGCTTCAGAGATTTTTGCAGTTTGTTCCAGTCATTGGCAGCAGAGAACTGGAAGGACAGGCGGTCAGTGAAGGGATAACATACTATGACCATCTCTGATGCATCCTCCCTGACTCACTTCTGCTCTATCACATTATGACTGGGTCCATTTTACTGTATGTGCTCAGTCCCTTGGCCATACTAACTTTGCCACATTCCCACTTATGTCAGGGATGGTCCATAGGCTAGGGCTGGAACCGCAGGGGGAGGGAGAGAGTGGTGTAGAGGGCGTGGGGGTGGGTATGACACGCCAGTGGAAACTCCTCCTGTGGTGTGAAGTTAAAGCTCCGTTACTGTCATTCTGTCACAGCGGTGTGTGTGGCTCCACTTCGCTACAACTGGGTCCCCCTTTCTCTCCACTCCTCCCTCCCTTTGTCTCTGGCTCTGTTTTTGTTGTTGTTGGGACTCTTTCTGGGCTTCTAAACCTGCTCAGGGAACCACTTACTGTATAGTTGCTGGGTCACAGTCAGGTAGGTCATTCATCTTGTGCTTTTTGGTGGCGCGTGTTTGTAGAGGACTGTGGGAGAACATTGATCGTAGTTAGTAAGAGACGGTTGGGGGGGAATTGAAGAACTCTAGACCATAGGGAAGGGCTTGCGTCTCCGAATCTGGGTTTAGCTCGTTTGACCGTGATGTGACGTGTATGGATATCTGAGTTGACAGTTTGAACACAGTGCCTAGAACACAATAATCCCTAAGGTCCTCTATGACGGAGCATTTAGAACAGAACGCACTGAATTGTCCCTCCATCTATCTTGCAACTTTTACAAACAAGAAATTCCCGAACTACCTCCTGGGTTATCAATTATTGAGCGACTTTTGATTGGTTGTAGTTATCACTGTAAATCTGATGGTTGGCAGATTGATTTAGGTGACAGGTACGTCGTGCCATCCTCGTGACCGTGGTCCCTCCTATGTTTGGTGGCTCTGACGATGACCATGCCTTTTTGTTTAATTACATTAGGAAACAAAAAATTACATTAGGAAACAATGTCATGTTCACTTCATTGAACAACAAGACCAGCAGCTCATAAATCCGACCCGGCCATGGGAGGGGGGGTGATGAGTAAGCAAGGGGAATGCAATACACTAGAGACATTTTGAATAAGGATGGCTTCTGATACAAAATGGACTAGCATGGGTATGACTGCATTTGAACCTGTTCACCATGAAGGGTTTGGGTCTGTGACATACTGGAACTGTGTGAGAGCCTAAAACACTATGTGGCTAATCTAAGAGTGAGGGGTGTGTCTGTATTAAACTTGGCTGGTGCAGAGGTCATTATCTGACCTTTGCCCTTGAACACCCCTACACACCCTGTCCCTCTATTTCTAGCCCTGTCCTTCAGACAACACTGACTGCTGTCCTTCAACACGACAGTGAAAACTGCTGCTCGTGTGTGTTCTGACAGGGACCTTCAGCCATGTCCTTTACAGACCTAGTCATGGGTGATGCAACTCCTGTCGCTCGGAAGTGACCGGACAAATGTTGTCTCTGACACCTTGTCTAAGTTCATCTGGGAGAGGAAGGCTAAAATGTTCAGAAAATGAATGCAGTAATAGTTTCATTTTGGTTTCCCTCAAACTGCTTGTGATAGGTGTGCTTACGTTGCGCTCTCAAATTGCGCAGCCTCCGTTGCAGCGCACAATAGTCAAGTTACTTGACAAAAGGCCACAAACTGGACAGATTAGTCAGGCAAATGCCAAATACTTTTACATATACTGAATGTTGGTTGCCTTATAAACACACGGGGACAAATCATATTCTTGTGGGGGGGGTGTTGTGGTCTGTCAGGCTGCATAGCCCTCTGTCATGTTACGTAAGATGTCTCTGCTGCTGGGGTGAAATGCTGAGTGCATCTCTTTGTTTTGCAGCGTCGGGCTCTGCTGAGAAAAAATTACCAGAAGCCAGACTGGCTTACTTATAGTTCTATCCTCCCAGAGCAGTGCCACCTCTCAACTGCTAACAGCTGAACCTAGGTCAGATCCCCACTCTAAGATTGTCAGGGCATCTATGCTAATAGCTGAACCCAGGTCAGTGTCTACTGCTGCTGTCTGATACAACCTGCGTCACACATACTTACACAGCGAGAGCAACACAACCTTTTGTGCTGGACGCCTGGTCTCAAGGTCTTCTGTCTGATGCTCCAAGGCCAAACAGTCCCGTTATCTGGCTGTTACCAGGTTCTCTTGTTGAAACCCTTCTCATAAATGTGGGCAAACTGGTCATTTTTTTAGTGAGGTGTTAATTTGTAGAAGACGAGTAGTCATTCATCCATGTGGCTGTTCCCATCAGGCCAGCTGCTTCACATAAACCCTCCTGGATAAACCTGGTTATAGGCCTACACCCAGCTGCAGTCAATCTAACACAAGAAAGGAGGCCATGCCTCTCTTGGGGGCAAATGGATCCTTGTATTTTTTTAAATGAAAGCTACTTCCTAAAAGGGTACATGATGTCTTACTTGTTTGACACGGTAGGTTAGAATAGCTTTGTTGCTCTTTAGTGTTAGTGGATTAATTGGTTGAGGGAGGAGTGATGGGATTAGGGTCAGTAATAATGGGGAAATCCTGACTGGGGGATGTTTTTATGTCACTGACAACGTTCTTGTGCGACTATATCGAATGGCCATTATGTTACTGTGTCCAGTAGCCCCTCCTGGAAGTCAATCCCCTTTGATGGCACTTCATAGCAGCACACGACACTAAATGAGAGGTATTGTTAGTGTGGGTCCCTCAGGCTGAAAACAACTCACTACTATGGGATTATAGTTTCTGAGAAACAAAATTTGTATCTGAGTTCACTGGAAGGTTAGATGCCTCTGGGCTGGCTGGCTAAGCATGGAGCCTGATGTCATCATGAGTCTGTCAATGTCTTGACTACCAAGAACTCCTCTGTTAATGTTATGTTACGTAAGCAGTCTTGGGGCGGCATGTAGCCTAGTGGTTGGAGCGTTGGGCCGGTAACCAAAAGGTTGCTAGATCGAATCCCTGAGCTGACAAGGTAGAAATCTGTTGTTCTGCCCCAGAACAACCCACTGTTCCTAGGCGTCACTGTAAATAAGAATTTGTTCTTAACCGACTTGCCTAGTTAAATAAAAATTAAATGTACATTTATCAGAACACCCAGACCGGTGTCCATAAACATAATTGCAAATCTGTACACACCAATGCATACATGTAGGCTAAGCATTAAAGGTCCAATGCAGCTGTTCTTTAAAAAAAATAATAATAATTTCTGATTTTCTTATGTAGCTTGTGGTTTCCATCCAATTGTTGACAGATTTTCATGAAAATCCTCATAAAAATGTGAATTTTCCCATCAGAGATGTTTCCGTCAAATTGACTTGTTGCAGTTTAAAGGCTGTGCGTGAAGAGGTAGTACACATAAAAATAACTTTTTGAAGTTAAATTATACCAAATAAAAAGTACAAGGTAAATGTGTTTCCATCGCATTTAACTGTACTGATGGTTTTCTCACAATGTTTTAGTTATATAGCGAGTGTGCCCACTCTGGTACTTTGTCCTCGCTCTGTTGGCTCAAGCGCGCATATAGCCTACATGATGAGATTATTATTGACCAAAAAGAGATTGACATATAAAAATAAACGGCAGCCAAGCATCGTTGATCATGTCACCAGAATGAGACCCTCGATATTTATTGGAAAGGAGCATCAAGCTCACCTTGCACTTTCACCGCTATGTGAATTTCATCCGTAGCCCAAAACTGCATGCTTTCCCGATGGACGAGTCGTAGTAGGAGGACCACACATGTCAACGCGTGATTCTAAATTGACTTTGATATGATGGTAAAATCAATATTTGCGCATAAGCGTTTCCACCGTTTCTCACAATTAATTTTACTGACACAAAGGTCACACCTTGTCTAGCGTTTTTTTTGTTGACATTTGGAGTGTTTTCTGAAATGTTTTCAATCAGGCCTGTCATGACATTTTTAATTAGACTTTACTTGCATTTTTGCCACCCCCCAGTTTTATCATTGGATTGTGTTACAAATGAGGCAACGGTGTGCTTTTGGAACATGGAGATGCCTCCGAGCAGTATGGTAGTAGGTGCCAGGTACACTGGTTTGAGTGTCAGCAATGCTGCTGGATTTTTTGCAATCAAAAGTTGTCTGTGTATCAAGAATGGTCCACCAGCCAACTTGACACAACTATGGGAAGCATTGGAGTCAACATGGGACAGCATCCCTGTGGATGCTTTCAACACCTTGTAGAGTCCATGCCCTGACTAAGTGAGGCTGTTCTGAGGGCAGAGGGGTGCAACATATTAGGAAGGTGTTCCTCATGTTTTGTACACCCCCCCCCCCCCCCCCGAGTGGTAGGCTAGTTGAGATCAAGTTCTCATTTACAACTGCGACCTGGCCCAGATAAAGCAAAGCAGTGCGACAGAAACGACACAGTTACACATGGAATAAACAAACGTGCAGTCAATAATACAATAGAAAAGTCTATATACAGTGTGTGCAAATGTAGTAAGATTAGGGAGGCAATAAATAAGCTGTAGTGGCGAAATAATTTCAATTTCGCAAATAAACACGAGTGATAGATGTGCAGAAGATGAATGTTCAAGTAGAGATAATGGGGTGCAAATGAGCAAACAAATATATAAATTGTGCAGTGATATGTAAGCTGCTCTGATAGCTGATGCTTAAAGTTAGAGAGGGAGATGTAAGGCTTCAGAGATTTTTGCAATTCATTCCAGTCATTGGCAGCTGAGACCTGGAAGGATTGGCGGCCAAAGGAGGAATTGTCTTTGGGGGTGACCAGTGAAATATACCTGTTGGAGTGAGTGCTACGGGTGGGTGCTGCTATGGTGACCAGTGAGCTGAGATAAGGCGGGGCTTTACCTAGCAAAGACTTGTAGATGACCTGGAGCCAGTGGGTTTGGCGACAAATATGAAGCGAGGGCCAGCCAACAAGAGCATACAGGTCGCAGTGGTGGGTAGTATATGGGGCTTTGGTGACAAAACGGATGGCACTGTGATAGACTGCATCCAATTTGCTGAGTAGAGTGTTGGAGGCTATTTTGTAAATGACTTCGCCGAAGTCAAGGATCGGTAGGATAGTCATTTTTAGAGGGTTTTTTTTCGGTGGCATGAGCGAAGGAGGCTTTGTTTCACAAAAAGGAAGCTGATTCTAGATTTAATTTTGGATTGGAGATGCTTAACTACCAGACACCTAGGTAGTTGTTCACATATTCTAAGTCCGAACCGTCCAGAGTAGTGATGCTAGGCGGGCGGGCAGGTGCGGGCATCGATCGGTTGAAGAGCATGCATTTAGTATTTCATACAGGGAGTGAAGTTAAGGACGACAGGTGTGGGCATATCAAGTTTGTTTGTTTTCATATGAAGTAGACAAAATATCTAGATTTTTATTTCACTTGTCTGCTTATGCTGTGTCCTAGAAAATCAGATTTCCACATTTGGTCATGTTTTTAGCTGCTAGCTACTGAATAATTGGTGGTCTACTTAGCCTGCTGATGGGGAGAGCTTTACCATATGCTCTTTTGAGAACATAGGAAAATAAGTAGTTTTCTGGATTTAGTAACTGGTTAAAGGTCTCCTGCAGATTTATTTCATTTGCCCAACAGTTGTTATTCCCAGATGGAGACCTATTCATGTGGCCCTCACACAACATGGCTGCCCTTCTTTATCCAACCACTTAAAACCCTGCCCAGAGAGGAGGGTTTTAAAAAAATGATGTCAACCACTCTCTCACACGCAAATCCGCTTACACCCAGACAGTGCATGCTAGGAAGGGTTGGCGTTTAGTTTTAATCCCCTGCCTGGCCTCCCGGGATGCAGCCTGGCCTCTGAGGGAATGTCCTTGTAAGGAGAATAACCTTCAGTCAGTCAGGCTATAGGCCCTTAGCTCAAACACCTGTATTTTACATAGATACAATATGGCCCCATTTTAGTTAGGAAAATGTTCTGTGAGTCCGATGCAAATAAGTAGTCATTTGCAAGCCTGTTTGAATGGAAGATAAATGTACCAGAGCCATTATTTAGCCTACCTGAATGAACCGTAACAGTTTAACCTTATCTTTTCATGGGGGAGATGTGGATTAGGCTGACTCAGTTAGTGCTGTCAGATCCATCCTGTCAGGTCCATGGCACAATGCTACCCCTACTGTGCTCTGTGGGAATTCAGTTTGAGCTCTGAGGCAGCCATTTTCACACCTTCTGACACGCGATGCAGCCACCTGAAGTGCTGATGTTCAAGCTTCCTACGAAAGATCTCCCTTTATATTAAATGGGCCTGAATAGCCTCCTACCCACTTACCTACCTGGTCAAATATTGACATCTAAAAACAGTGCATTCAGACCCCTTGATTTCCCCCTCCCCCCGCAATTTGTTACGTTACAGCTTATTCTAAAATGTTTTTTCCCCCTCATCTACAATCTACATACAATACCCCATAATGACACATTTATGTATTGCAAAATTGTATTGCAAAAATGATTTAAATAACTGAAATCACATTCACAAGTATTCAGACTCTTTACTCAGTACTTTGTTGAAGCACCGTTGGCAGCGATTTTAAAGCCTCGTCTTCTTGGGTATGACGCTACAAGCTTGGCACACCTGTATTTGGGGAGTTTCTCGCATTCTCTGCAGATCGGATGGGGAGCATAGCTGCACAGCTATTTTCAGGTCTCTGCAGAGATGTTTTATTGGGTTCAGGTCCGGGCTCTGGCTGGGCCACTCAAGGACATTCAGAGACCTGTCCCGAAGCCACTCCTGTGTTGTCTTGGCTGTGTCCTTAGGGTTGTTGTCCTGTTGGAAGATGACCCTTCACCCCAGTCTGAGGTCCTGAGCAGGTTTTGATCAAGGATCTCTGTACTTTGATCCGTTCATCTTTCCCTCGATCCTGACTAGTCTCCCAGTCCCTGCCTCTGAAAATTCTCCTCACAGCATGATCCTGCCACAACCATACTTCACCGTTTCTTTCAGACGTGATGCTTGGCATTCAGGTCAAGAGTTCAATCCTGGTTTCTTCAGACCAGTGAATCTTGTTTTCATGGTCTGATAAGTCCTTTGGGTGCCTTTTGGCAAACTCTAAGCGGGCTGTCATGTACCTTTTTTTAAATTTTATTTGATGGCTTCCGTCTGGCCACTCAACCATAAAGACCTGATTGCTGCAGAGATTTGACCTTCTGGAAGGTTCTCCTATTTCCACAAAGGGACTCTGAAGCTCTGCCAGAGTTACCATCGGGTTCTTGGTCACCACTCTGACCAATGCCATTCTGTCCCGATTGCTGTTTGGCTGGGTGGCAAGTTCCAAGAGTCTTGGTGGTCCCAAACCTCTTCCATTTATTGATGGGAGGCCACTGTGTTCTTGGGGACCTTCAAGGCTGCAGAAATGTTTTGGTTCGTGTCCTCAGATCTGTACCTCGGCACAATCCTGTCTCTGGGCTCTACGGACAATTCCTTCGACCTCAAGGCTTCGTTTTTGCTCTGACATGCACTGTAAACTGTGGGCTCTTTTTAATATAGATGTGTGTGCCTTTCCAAATGATGTCAAATTAATTTAATTTATCACAGGTGGACTCCAGTCAAGTTGTAGAAACCTCTCAAAGATGATTCATGGAAACAGGATGCACCTGAGATCAATTTGAAGTATCATAGCAAAGGGTCTGAATAATTATGTAAATGTATTTCTGTTTTATTTTTAATGCATTTGCAAAGTTTTCTAAAAACCTATTTGCTTTGTCATTGAGGAAAATAAATAATGTAATCCTTTTTAGAATAAGGCTATAACGTAAGTCAAGGGGTCTGAATACTTTCCAAATGCACTGTATAGGCCTAAATGGAACTATTGGAGCAGTACTGTGGCTAATAGAATGCAATTTTGATTTATTTAGCTAGGCAAGTCAGTTAAGAACAGTCTTATTTACAATGACTGCCTAGGAACAGTGGGTTAACTGCCTTGTTCAGGGGCAGAACGACAGATTTGTACCTTGTCAGCTCGATGATTCAATCTAGCAGCCTTTCGGTTACTGGCCCAACACTATAACCACTAGGCTACCTGCCGACCCAGTTTAATCTCCAGCAGGGTTCCCCATCTGACGGTACGTGGGCCAAATGGTGTTTTGAGCTAAAAAAGAAACTGAAAACACCAGAATCGGGTCCAAGTGATGTTAATTTGGGAAATCTGTTCAGTTATTCTCACGCATCCTAGAGAGACACATGATCACATACAAATGTAAGCAAGGTTTGAAATTGTTTTAGTCAAGTATTATATGTTTGGGCTCCTTGCCGTGAATTTGCCTAGTTAAATTAAAAAATATATATAGATCAGGCTTCTGACCCGGTTGTTAGTTCCCATTCACACCACTCATTGGAATTAACTTTGTACAGAACACTGTGTGTGTGTGTGTTAAACAAGTTACATTTTGACCTACTGTAGACACTACTTTGATAATTTGATATTGATACCACAAGAAGAGATGTGCATACAAACAGAAACCTGTGTCACAATAGCCTGGTTTGGAGTATATACCATTGTGTTTAATTTGTTTTCAAGCTTGTGCCCCTTGCCCTATATTCAGTTACTTAAGAGCAGCTACGGACTGGCAGCTCTCTGAGGATACCTTTTTTAGAAGTCTGTCACCACTATCAGATTTTTTTTATTTCCCAGTAAATAAGATGCACCTGTTCTAAATAGGTTTTACTCTAGTCGATCACTCCCATGGGCTATGGCCCTTTGTCAATGGTGTCGACTTCATCAAGACCATGGTAGGGGCATACAGCAACTCTAAACAAATGTTAAAGCACAGAAATATTAATTGGTTTGTGATATCCTCAGTGTTTTCCTTTAGAATGGTCAGTAGGAAGTTAAGTCGAGACAAGGTCTGTGATAACACCGATGATGTACTGTAGCCTCAGATGGGCTGATGTTGGTTTCAGGTGGTGACTGCACACTTTACCAAACCACATCAAAGCCTTTGTATTGCATCTCCTGTGAGATATAAGTGAAAGATGTGACATTGAACTTTACTGAGGTGTGAGTCACTTTTTTTTTTATACTGTGATATTGCTTTAAAATTCACAAGAATTGGGAGTATCCATACCTTTCTTAGCAGTAGACCAGTAGTAGCAGAGGTTTTTCCCATTTTGAAATGTCAGTCTCGTTTATTTATCCCACAAGGTCATAAGCTTATTATATTCCACCCATCAGCACTTTATTAAATGTGAAAATGCAATGCTTGTTATTTGTGGTTCCATACTGACCACTGAACTTGCTCTCCCTCTCAGGGTACAGTGTTTAGCCTGGAGGAAGAGGAGCAGCAGGGCTTGATCATAGCCGAGGACAGCAACGACATCTATATCCTGTCTGGAGAGCAGCTTCCCACATCGCTGCTGGGCACCAGAGATAGCAGTGAGCTGGGCAGCTGGCAGACAGAAAGCTTACGTGTGTCTCTGGCAGGCCACGAGTCCTGGGCACAGGTGGGCATGATGGACCATCCCGAAGACATCAAGAGCCTGGAAAGCAACGAGGGCAACCTCTCAGAGGAGCGCAGCGAGAACAACTCTTCCAACTCTGACATCGTGCATGTAGAGCGAGAGGACGCAGAGGAGGGTGAGGGCGGGGCAGAAGCGCCTGAGCTGCAGGAGATAATGCTGAGCGTACTGGGGACGGAGAGTGAACTGGCCAAGCTGAGGGCGGAGTTTAGGGATGACACCCCGCCTCCTGTCCCAGCAGCCCCAGAGCCTGTGGTGGGATGTCTGGAGGAGCCGGTTGTCATCGAGACCCCTGCTCCCCTGTCGGCAGTCCCGTCAGAGCCAGAACCGTGTGCCCCGTCCACTGTTCCCATGTCAGAGTCCAAATCCCCTGCACTAGCCCCTGTGGTTGAGCCTGCCGCTGTTGTTGAGGCAGCACCCGCCAAGATGCCCCCTACTCCCCAACCAGCAGAGCAAGTCCCAGAACCAGTCCCAATACCAGTCGCAGCAGCACCACCCCAGCCAGAGCCCGTTCCAGAGGAGCCCCAGCCTGAACCTCAGTCAGAGACCGTGCTGGAGCTGGCAGCAGCGCCTGTCCTGGAGGCACCCCCAGCCCCTGTGGAGACCCCTGTGGCCCCAGCTGAGGAGGCCCCAGTGCAAATGGAACCAGAGCCCAAGTTGGAGCTTCCAGTGCTGCTTTACGGTGGAGCTGCCCTGGTGGCTCTAGCTGCCGCAGTGGCCTGGCTAGTCCTGACCCACCGGAAAAGGTAGCCTAGCGGTGCTCCTGACCTGGGCCCCAGACCTCACCACCTCCCTGGTCCCTGCCTAGCTCACTGCAGGTAACCTGCTGTGCTGCCAATGCCAGGTGCACACACCATGGCAAAATGAACTCTTCTTTTCTCTCTCCATTTTTATTTTCCTCCGTTCTCATCTCATCTGGCGTTTTGATATGTTTGTCTTCAGTTGTACATTGAGGTGATGGGTCAGTGACAGCAAACTGGAAAGGACATATTTTACATTTTTATCTTGGTTTCTCTATTGTGTGTTTTCTGGGGTGTGGTTCTGTCCGGTGCCATCTTGATGCACGTGAACGATACAAGCAGGGTGTCCGTTACCCTCTCGGCTGGCTCTTCGGTACCTCTTTGTCCTCAGAGCCTAGTGGGTGTAGCTCAAGTCATAATTGCCAGTTCTGTTGCAAAAAAGGGGTAGAGGAAAGGGCACCTATTCCAATAGATTTTTCTATCTGGAATTATTAGAAAAAAAGTATGTTCTGACTACCTTTTGTCCTCTGGAAAACAAACCTGTCTTCAAGAGCAGGTTGAGGATGAGATGAATGTGGTTATGTAGAATGTATTTTTATGGCAGTTAAACAGATCATGATTAGACTCATTTTTGTTTTTATAATTGTATGTGATGTTGGGATATAAGATTCACTACTGGAGACCCTGACATACCTGTAAAATAACTATCTGCAGATTTAAAAGGGACAAAATTCTTCATATATAGCACTTCATTGAGATGATAAATATCACACTAAAATGTGAAGTAGATATATTTATGATCTACTCCCCCACTATATTAATGGCTGATTGCCAGTCACTTACTACATCAACTGATGATAAATTTATTATTTCGTAAATTATTCGGGCCGATTTGTTTGGGGGGGGGGGGGGGGGAATTAGGGATTCCACTTTAAGATGTGAATGGGATGCCTTGACTCAATGGTATCTATTTTCTCATGAATATAATATATGAATATATGAATATGAATATAATATCACTGTACCTAAATTTAATTAATTTAGCTAACACATATTTTGACACAGGAGTCTTCTCTTTTATATACCGTAATTTCCAGACTATAAGCAGCTACTTTATTCCCGCGCTTTGAACCTCGCGGTTTATACAATGACTCATCTAATTTATGGATTTTTCCCGCTTTCACAAGATTTATGCCGCCAAAAAACTGAGCACAGTCACATAATGTGACGTAAATCGAGCTCGCTCAAACTTCCCATCATTCTGATTACGGTAGTCATTTTGTCACCCTCATCATTGCAAAGACACAGAGAAATGCATATGATGCAGCTTTCAAGTTGAAGGCGATTGATCTGGTTGTTGGAAAAGGAAATGGAGCTGCTGCACGGGAGCTTGGCCTAAATGAGTCGATGATAAAACATTGGAAAGCAGCGTGAGGAACTGACTCAGTGCAAAAAGACCAACAGCTTTCAGAGGGAAGAAAAGCAGATGGCCCAAAGTATTTGCAGCCACCCGACAGTGTAAATCGTGCATTTAAGGTGGGGAGAAATCCTTCACTAAAACGGGCCGCATGCGAAGAGCAACTTATGGTCAAGTCTGCCAGTGGGTCCTGACAGTGTGGAGCATTGTCAAAAAATCCACTATCATCAACGGGTTTCGAAAGGCTGGACTGCTGCGTGTTGAAGAGGCAGCATGAGCTCAGCGGGGTATTTGACTCCGGATGAAAGTGACGAGAGCGACAATGAAAACGATCCAACATCGGATGAAGCAATGCTGAGGCTATTCAACTCCGACACTGAAGGAGATGGTTTCAGTGCACAGGAGGAGGAAGATGGTGACCAATGACTTTCTTGGTAGGCCACTGTTTAATTTTTGTTACAAGCCGTGTTTCGTTTAAAGGCTGTGTAAAGTTCATTTGTTTCAATGTACCGGTAGGCACCTGGAATTATAGACATGTGCGGCTTATTTATGTACAAAATACATATTTTGTTAATAATTCAGTGAGTGCGGTTTATATTCAGGTGCGCTTAATAGTCCAGCAATTACGGTAGTGTTGTAATGTATGGTCATATTGCAGTATTATAATAATTGCAATGAAATAGATTTTTTTTAAAATAGTGTCATAAAAAGGGACGAGCTGAGGATAAAGATTACCGCAGCTAACAGCCAGAGTGGGATACACCATTGTGTTTTATAACTTGCCATCTCTTTGGTTTTGAGGGGACTGTGATGGGTGAATGTGTTATTCAACATTCCAGGCATGAAGATGCATCCATGAAAATAGATGTATAGATCTGTCATTGTGTGTGTGAGAATGTCAACCACTCCTAAAGCCAGTTTAACCATGATGGCACCATGGTCAATACTGGTCCAGGCACTGTGTTCTGTTGACAGGGAATGGAGGGTTGGGAAGGACTGCACCAAGATCCACTTTGTCTCTGTTTGTTTGGTGAATTTCATACTCGTATGTTCAACTCAAAAGGTTTAAGATTGAAATATTAAACATGAAAGATATAGTCCGTCTACTTGATTTAATCTATCTATCAGAGGGAGAAATGTTTTGTCTTGAATCAATTTATTCTCTCATTCCCAACTCAAATGTGTATTCAAGAAATAGGGTACGAGGGGGTGTGGTATATAGCCAATGTATCACGGCTAAGGGCTGTTCTTGGGCGCGAAGCAACACGTCATGCCTGGACACAGCCCTTAGCTGTGGTATATTGGCCATATACCACAAACCCCCGAGGTTCTTTATTATATTATAAACTAGTTACCATTGTAAAATTGGTTTAAAAAAAATAAAGATAAAAGCTGTTTTGTCATACCCATGGTATACGGTCGAACATACCACGGCTGTCAGCCAATCAGCATTCAGGGCTCGACCCACCTAGTTTATAATGGTAAATAACCTCACATGGACTGTTTCTTACATTTACATTTAAGTCATTTAGCAGACGCTCTTATCCAGAGCGACTTACAATTCTTCCTCTACATGGTTCGCTGTTTGTCCCCTCTGCTGGCCCAAACTGCCCACCCGGCACTGCCTTGCCATTCCGCTGTAACCCTACCTTTCTACAATCGAGACTTCTAAACAAAGCTTAACAACTGTGTCTGCTGGCTTCTTCCCACTACTAGCAAAGCTTCCACTCAGGCTTGAGAAATGGAAGTCTGTCCACAACTTGAAGAGTAGGAACAACACACATGCCAGCCCTGCCACAGACAATCAACAGAGCTAATGAAACCTCATATCTTCCTCTGTTTGTTGTGTACAATGTGAATCCAAAATAAAAATCTGCGCTGTTGGCCTCGAGTCAGTGTGTTTTTAAGTTAATTATTTTTATGTTAATTATTTTTATAACTAGGCACTCTTTTGGAGCATGAAATGTGAACACTTGATCCGAATGATCATGTAGTGATGGCCATTGGTCTACAGTGGTTGTCCAGCTTTGTTCTGAATTCGCACAGCATACTTGGTTAATATCAGTATCGTAAAGACTCACACAAATCTCACTACTACACTAACTGCACTGTTGCTTAGCCAGGTGTAGATACAACCATGTGTTTTGTGGTGGTAAACAACAGCAAGATGTATGGTTGAGAAATGAAATGTTTGTTGACCAGGGGAGGACTATCCTCAGTGAATGTCAGTAAAATAGTGAAATGTTTATAAAGTTATTTTTGGATAACTCTAAATATATTCACACCAGATAATTGATCTAAACGCCCTGTCTTGCAATGAAGGCCTACAAGTAGCCTTAACAGCACTCTGTAGGGTAGCGCCATGGTGTAGTCAATGTACCCTCCTCTGGGCACATTGACTTCAATACAAAACCCAGGAGGCTCGTGGTTCTCTCCCTGTTCCATAGACTTACAATTATGACAACTTCTGGAGGATGTCCTCAACCGATCAGTAATTGCTCAGTAATTGCGGCATGAACTGACACCCAATCAAAGGATCAGAGACCGAAACTAGTACCGGTACTGAAAGCATAAGCTACAGCTAGCTAGCACTGCAGTGCTTAAAATGTTAGTTGACTCAGACAATAGTTTAACAGTTTTGAACAAATTAATTTCCCTAATGTGTGAATGTTAAATATTTAAAAAAAAATATTTTCAGCAGAATGTTGGGGGGGGTTCCATTAGCGGAACGTGTGTCCTAGACAGGTTTTAAACATGGAGGGTGAGCACGCTATATATATATATATATATATATATATATTTAAAAAACTTAGCTAGCAAATGGTGCTAGTTAGTTAAGCCTACTCAAACACCTGGCTCAAACAGAGAGGGATGCAATGTCAGCTAGCTGGTTATGGCTATCCAACAATGGAACTCTTTCAAGTCCAGGTAAGTTTTTGTTTGATTGTAGCTGGTTTACTAACGCGTTATTTTGGCTATGTTGACTATGACGCTAGCTAATATGGTGACAACGATGTAGGCTGTGTGTAGCGGTTAAGATATGAAGGTTTGGCTTACAAAGTTTTTTTCTTTTTTTTGCCTGGTCACAGACCGCTGATTTGTTGTGTGGCTGAAGTCCACAAATGAAGGGAAAAGGAAAGGAATAGATGCAAAAAAAAACTTGTACAACGAGCAAAATTATCATGCAGTTTGTATGTGGATGCTAGGGAAGTGAACTGTTTGGATGTGATCAGGGGTGTATTCATTACACCGATTCCGTTAAACTGTGATAAACACAACTGAATTTGTCCAATAGAAACTTCAATTTGCAACTGTTGAACTAATGATTACACCATAGATAAGCTAGATACAGGCAAGAGTGTGCAAGGCGGTATTGAATGTGCACTGTCACCTTGAGTCCTCTAATTTTTCTTTTGACCTGTGCACCTACAGTGTAAACTTTCATTCATAGGCTAAGATGTAGCAACCTCATGATAGGTATAGGGAAAATGTGAGCATCATATATTAGCCGAAACCTATTGATGTTACATTGAGCTATTTATTTATTTTATGGCCATGCTCATAAAAAAACTTTGAATATAATTGTACAAGGATGCTTTCATGTAAGTCTGTTACATATAGGTACGCTAATGAATCTGAATCAAAGGGAACCAGTGAGTATTTGGAAAGCACAGTATTCTGAACAAAAATATAAATGCAACATGTAAAGTGTTGGTCCCAGGTTTCATGCGCTGAAATAAAAGATCCCAGAAATGTCCCATACGCAAAAAAATATTACTCACGTTGTACAGAAATGTTTTAAATCCCTGTTAGTGAGCATTTCTCCTTTGCCAAGATAATCCATCAAACTGGCAGCTGTCGTATATCAAGAAGCTGATTAAATAGCACGATCATTACACAGGTGCACCTTGTGCTGGGAACAATAAAAGGCCACTAAAATGTGCAGTTTAGTCACACAACACAAAGCCACAGATTCTTTTTTGAGGGAGTATGCATTTGGAATTCCAACTGCAGGAATGTCCACCAGAGCTGTTGCCAGAGAATTTAATGTTAATTTCTCTACCATAAGCCATCTCCAACATAATTTTAGAGAATTTGTCAGTACGTCCAACCGACCTCACAACTGCAGTTCACGTGTAACCACGCCAGACCAAGACCTCCAAATCTGGCTTATTCACCTGCGGGATCATCTTGAGACCAGCCACCCTGACCGCTGATGAAACTGAGTATTTCAGTCTGTAATAAATCCCCTTTGTGAGGAAAAACTCATTCTGATTGGACCTCTGCCCTCCCAGGCCCACCCATGGCTGTGCCCCTGTCCAGTCATGTGAAATTCATAGATTAGGGTCTAGTGAATGTATTTCAATTGACTTATTTCCCTTATATGAACTGTAACTCAGTAAAATTGTTAATTGTTGCATGTGGTGTTTATTTTTGTTCAGTATAAAAGCCCCAACTTGGCTATTTTGTTCAGAGTTTCCTTGGTACAGTTCGAGACCAGAAATAAATAATTTCAACTATTACTTTGGTAAAAAGGGTTAGTATTAACTTCTCACTTACAATGATATTGTATTACCCAAAAGTGATTTTTCAATTTATATCCATGTGTGTTATACAAGGATCAATACATTTTAAATGAGAATCATACAACAGACAAACCAAAAGGCATTGGGTTGTTGGAGAATGTATCCCTTTTTAGGAAACTATGTTTTACAAAACTTTTTTAAATCAACTTATTACAAGTTGTTACAAAAATAATATTAAAATACAATCATTTATGTAGAAGAATGCCTTGTGTTACAAAAAAATAGGAAGTTTTAATAAAAATGGCGGAATCAATGAGACATCCCTTTGCAGTTAATTCAGAGCTGGTAAGATGAAACACTTGTGTCCAATAATCCAGCCATAAATACTTAGTATCACTAAATAATTCAAACGTTCTATATTCACTGAGCAGCTTCAGAAAATAAGTGAGCCCATAAAAAACAATAATATGACACTCACTATTGATTGGTGCGGCAGGGTAGCCTAGTGGTTAGAGTGTTGGACTAGTAACCGAAAGGTTGCAAGTTCAAATCCCCGAGCTGACAAGGTACAAATCTGTTGTTCTGCCCCTGAACAGGCAGTTAACCCACTGTTCCTAGGCTGTCATTGAAAATAAGAATTTGTTCTTAACTGACTTGCCTAGTTAAATAAAGGTAAAATAAAACAATGGGGCTCAGTGTCTAAGGCTTGGTGTCTGTTCTGAAGTCACCTGGCTGTGGTAGGATTTATGAACTGCAGTGCTGAATTGGTTCTGGTGTGCTCAAATACCTCCTTCACCAGGGTCAGAGTGAGGGCCATGATCACCCTCTCCTGATGTAGATGGTCCAGCACAGGGCCCTGCTTCATTACCCACCTTACCTCCAAGACTAGGTGTTGCCTCCACAGCTGAGGAACACAGACAGAAACACAGCACACATTGGACCAATGACTTATGGATTGATCTTATACCCACAACCCAGCACTAGATGCCACTATAGGATAACCCCCTGGGGTTTCAAGTCACAGCAGCAACAACATAATCACATACTATGACATGGACATACATTCCTAGACATAAACATGGTATGTAGTTCTGAGCAATACAAATAACCCCAATGGAATACTTCTGCAGCTTTGGCCATCACACTAAACGCAAGCTGATCAGCTATTTCAATCAACTCAGCAGTGACGCCTCTGTAGGGCAAAGAGAATGGAACTCAATCATACTGAATATGAACAGTTGTCAAGTATTGACATTTTAATGTCTACAGCAAAGGCGGCTGGTGGCACCTTAATTGGGGAGGACGGACTCATAGTAATGGCTGGAACGGAATGAATGGCATGGTATCATACCATTCCGTGTTCTCCATTCCAGACATTATTATTAGCTGCTCTCCCCTCAGCAGCCTCCTGTGGTCAACACTGTGTCATTTAGAATCACTTTCACAACAATGGGTCAACGCAGATGTGCCAGGTCCCTGTCACCCTAGTATAGTAAAGCTTCCCCGTAGATGTAGCTACAGCAGTAGAAAAACGTCCCCTTTTCTAAGGCACCCAGCTGAGGATGGATCTGCTACCGTGTTTGCTAAGCACATAGAGGTCGTTCTACTTCAAAAAAGGCGTAAGAAAGAGGATTGACTCCCACCATCTCAGATTATTATGAAATTGTTTGTTGTTACTAATTCTGCAACATTATTTTGTTGAAATAACATTTAATCTCTGAGAAATTAAGCTCATTGATTGCACCCAAATTGCCCGTTTTAATGTATAGGATTCATAAAATATTCAATAAATATAGTACCTAACATCCAAAATATTGTTCTAACAATTTAACCCCAGCGACAAATATACAGTATCAATTCTCTGTCTGACAAGTAGTATGGAGCTGTGGCTTAGTCTTTAAAAATGTTTGACCTAATAGCAGGAACAGCTCCATCTTGTGCTTAGAACCTGGTAATATCAGGATGTAGTATGGGACATTAACCTAACTTCAATGGCTAATGTCTCTGAACAGGGGAAGAAACATCATCAAATTCCCTGGGAATTCATTACATAGGATGAAGAAACAATACTCTGAGCCGCAGCTCCATACTACTTGTCAGACATATATATACATAGAGAATTGATACTGTATACTCGTTGTTGGGGTAGAATTGGCGTGGGGTCTGGGGGGGTCCGTGGGTGGCCTTTGACCTTTTCTTTGGATTACTCATGAGTTAAAATGACCCATTTGGGTGCAATCAATTAGCTTAATTAATCTGAGATCAAATTATATTTCAACAAAATAATGTTGCAGGAATGCTGATCTTGCCTGTTTCTAACTACAAAAACAATTTCAGAACAATCTGAGTTGGTGGATGTCATGGCTTGCATAAAGGACATGGAACGACACGACACATAGACCAACAACTTGACCTACCAGTTACCTATATTCTGTTTGTTGTGTGCTTACTTTATTCAGATTAAACCATGTACAAACTTGTATTGGTCAATCAAACCCATATTTATTCCCCTGTCATATTTATGTGACTATTTTACCGAGGTGTATTTGAAACTGAATGTGAAACCTTGCTGTCACTGGTTTAGTCATTCAAAATGAGGAACACTTGTCAAAACTAAGTGAATGTGACTTTAATGGCATTTAAATCAGATAGGGCCCAATTTCAACATAGAAAATTAGGCCTTTCTTATGCACATCTTTCCTATTTACTTCTCAATACATTTACATTTAAGTCATTTAGCAGACGCTCTTATCCAGAGCGACTTACAAATTGGTGCATTCACCTTATGACATCCAGTGGAGCAGTCACTTTACAATAGTGCATCTAAAACTTAAGAGGGGGGGGGTGAGAGGGATTACTTATCCTATCCTAGGTATTCCTTAAAGAGGTGGGGTTTCAGGTGTCTCCGGAAGGTGGTGATTGACTCCGCTGTCCTGGCGTCGTGAGGGAGTTTGTTCCACCATTGGGGGGCCAGGGCAGCGAACAGTTTTGACTGGGCTGAGCGGGAGCTGTACTTCCTCAGTGGTAGGGAGGCGAGCAGGCCAGGTATTCAGACTTCCTGAAGGTGTGTAATGGGCTTTGCAGGCGTGGTTCCCTTGCACGCTGAATAAATGTCATTTAACCACTGAAAATCCTCTCACTTGCTGGCCAACAGATTTTCTTGTGGAGTTTTCATTCAATAGGGTTTTCAGTATATTTATCTTAAGCCACACCTTTAAATACGGTGTACCTTTAATTATAATTTTGTCGACAGACTAGAATACATGGAGAGAACAGGTTCATTTAAAAAAATGTATTTCACCTTTATTTAACCAAGTAGGCCAGTTGAGAACAAGTTCTCATTTACAACTGCAACCTGGCCAAGATAGAGCAAAGCACTGCGACAAAAACAACACAGAGTTACACATAAACAAACGTACAGTCAATAGCACAATATAAAAATATATGTACAGTGTGTGCAAATGTAGAAGAGTGGAGAGGTAAGGCAATAAATAGGTCATGGAGGCGAAATAATTACAATTTAGCATTAACACTAGTGATAGTTGTGCAGATTATGAAGTGCAAGTAGAGATACTGGGGTGCAAAAGAGCAAGAGGATAAGTAACAATATGGGGATGAGGTAGTTGGGTGTGCTATTTACAGATTGGCTATGTACAAGTACAGAGATTGGTAAACTGCTCTGACAGCTGATGCTTAAAGTTAGAGAGGGAGATATAAGACTCCAGCTTCAGTGATTTTTGCAATTCGTTCCAGTCATTGGCAGCAGAGAACTGGAAGGAAAGGTGACCAAAGGAAGTGTTGGCTTTGGGGGTGACCAGTGAAATATACCTGCTGGACCGTGTGCTATGTGTGGGTGTTGCAATGGTGACCATTGTGCTGAGATAAGGCGAAGCTTTACCTAGCATAGACTTATAGATGACCTGGAGCCAGTGGGTTTGAGGATGAATATGTAGTGAGGGCCAGCTAACGAGAGCATACAGGTCGCAGTGGTGGGTAGTATATGGGGCTTTGGTGACAAAACAGATGGCACTGTGATAGTCTACATCTAGTTTCTTGAGTAGAGTGTTGGAGGCTATTTTGTAAATGACACCGCCGAAGTCAAGGTTCTAGGATGGTCAGTTTTACGAGGGTAAGTTTGGCAGCATGGGTGAAGGGGGCTTTGTTGCGAAATAGGAAGCCGATTCTAGATGTATCTTTGGATTGAAGATGCTTAATGTGAGTCTGTAAGAGAAATTACAGTCTAACCAGACCCCTAGGTATTTGTAGTTGTCTACATATTCTAAGTCAGAACCGGTACAAGAACCAGAACAGGTTCTTAAAATAGCGATCAATGAAAGAATGCCATCAATGCATCTTTGTCTCCGTTTCAGCACCATCTGATAGACTTAAAAATACTCAGATCTTGTAGATTATATAGCCACATTTTAGGGTTAGAAAAGTATATATGAATCATTAAAAAAAACAGGTTTGGAGAGCCTTTATGCACAAAATGTATTGATGAATCAAAAATACAGTGGTTTGATCATCCTGAAAGTTGCCATGTTCAAGTTCAATCCATGACATATTGGAAGGTGGAACAAAGTGTGCAATAGGGGATGAACAATAGTCCTATAAATCTTCCCTAATTCTCACTAATCATGGAACTGTATGACAACGATCCAGTCGTCGTGAACGTGTACCAGGCTCCAGGTTTAAGCTGCTACGTGTGGTCTTGGTTCAATAATGATTCAAATAGGCTACATGTCCCAAATTATTGCACAACATCAGCCTAATATGATCCACTAATGCTAGCGACCCTCAGGAACAACTACACAGACGTGATAGAGGAAAGAAATGTCAACGGAATGGAATGATGTGAAATGTAAGTTACAAATTGAAGAAAAATAACACTAAAGTGGCATTTATAAATGTACAGTATGTGAGTATTACTGATGTTGGCTCCAGATAGTGACTAATATTCAACATGATACAAATTGTAAAAAAGAAAAGGAGAAAATCCTGATCATAGGCTATAATTAAAAACCTTGTAAAGCACATACATCATCTGGGCAGGTTCAGCCCTATAGAAGCCTATAGCTTGGGTGTCCAAATTTCATCCATGCATATGAGGGCAAACAATTTTGTAATAGCACCGCTATTTATAGCCTATTTCACTGTGGTAAAGAGGCCACAATGGATGTCATGTTGATGTGATTGATATGCAACTAGACATGGACGTTTAGAAGACACTGGTTGTCTTCCATGTCGGGAATTGAGGAAGTATCGCCAAGTTAAGGTTGGTTGAAAATTCTCTGTGCTACGCCAAACCGTACTTAACCTGTAATGGCTAATGGAGCATCACATTAGCCCGTAGGAAAGAAATGTGGCCACATCAGAACATTTGAAAAAGAGCCAGAGTCTAACTCGGACATAAATGGTAGACCTAAACACTGCCTAATTTCCAGGTGAAAAGCAGCCTTTTATTGTAAAGAATGCACACGAACACTTGAATGAGAAAAGGCTGACATGAAAACTGGTCAATTAAACATTAACTATGGGTGAATAACTGCTTATTGTAAGGTCTACACAATGTCTCCCCCTTGTGGGAGTAAGAATACTTTGGTAACTTTATGACCAGAATAGTTTTTTGTTGTTGTTGGAGAGGTTAATAACGGGATGGAAATCCTTTTGAGTTACATATCCTTAGGAAATCTTATATTAGCATAACAAGGTTGTTGGTTGAAGTTGATGTCTTTTATCTCTTTGTTCAATTAATGTCAAGCATAAGGCTATTTTCCTGTATTGCAAATGCTTTAATGCAGACTTTTACTTTCCACAAGAAACTCATGCTTGTTCTTCCAATCTAGCTTTTTGGAAAAATCTATGAGATAACGATATTTGGTTATCATATGGCAACAACCACTCTGCAGGTGTAGCAGTTTTAAGAGGTGCATTTAAAGGGAAGGTCATCAGCAGTAAGACTCACCACTCTGGACATTGGCTAATTTGAACAGCAAAATGTTTTTATTAGGGAATATTTATGCATCCAACAACAAACTAAACAACAGGATATTATTTCAAGAATTTGAAGAAGAAATTAGAGTTAAAGGTGTATTTCAGGATATCAACATTTTTAGGTGGAGATTTTAATTCTGTATCTAATGTGATGATTATATTTGATATTTGGAGATCTAAATATCCTGATAAAAACGACTTCACTTGGTGTAACAAGGACATGTACAGACAGTCAAGAATTGACTTCTGGTTGATTTCTAATTCATTATATGACAGTGTAGTCGAGGTATCCATTGAACCATCAATTCTTACTGATCATAAAGTTATATGGTAAACGCAAACGCAAATTGAGTTATTGTAAATGCAATAGTAGACTGTTGGAAGATGTTCGTTTCAAGATGGACGCCGAAGATATTATACAAAAAAAAATGGAGGAAAGACCGAACCATTTAAGTCTTATGGGAAATATTCCAAATATTGAGAAGTATGAAATAAGACAAACAGCCATGAAGAGAGGTAAAGAAACCTAAAAGATTGAGGGAAGATAAACTTGTTAAGGAAATCCTTTCTCTAATCTCTGTGGAGGACCTTGATGAAGAAGAAAGGGTCAGTTATTCTCTTTACAACTAGAAATGGACTGTGTGTATGAAGAGAGAGCAAAGGGGGCATTTGTAAGATCAAGAAGGAGATGGTTGGTGGAAGGTAAAAATAAAAAAACATCTGAATATTCCTATATTCATAAGCTTAATATAGATGGCAAAAAAATGACAACCCCAAAGATATTTCAAAATATGTTTTAGGATTCTACGGTAATCTTTACACCAGTAATGCCTATCCTACTAGTGACATATCTGCCTTTCTAGACTGTCAAAGAATATGCTAAATTCATAGATGAAGACTTCCAAAAGTCTTGCGATGATTCTATTTCTACCAATGAAATAAAAAAAATGTATCAGCAAGTTAAAAAAGAACACATTTTCAGAGAATGATGGCCTTATTAGTGAATTCTATAAATATTTTCAGGAGGATATTGTTGAATTTACATTTAATGTCTTTAAGAAGGCAATTGATGTTCGGGTCCTACCTGTTTCTTTGCCTCATTTATGTTGTCCCCAAACCAATTCAAATCCTATTTTATTTGTCACATACACATGGTTAGCAGATGCGAGTGTAGCGAAATGCTTGTGCTTCTAGTTCCGACAATGCAGTAATAACCAACGAGTAACCTTGGTAACGAGTAACCTAACAATTTCACAACAGCTACCTTATACACACACGTGTAAAGGGATGAAGAATATGTACATAAAGATATATGAATGAGTGATGGTACAGAACGGCATAGGCAAGATGCAGTAGATGGTATCGAGTACAGTATATACATATGAGATGCGTAATGTAGGGTATGTAAACATTATATTAAGTGGCATTGTTTAAAGTGGCTAGTGATACATTTTTTACATGTATGGCAGCAGCCACTCAATGTTAGTGGTGGCTGTTTAACAGTCTGGTGGCCTTGAGATAGAAGCTGTTTTTCAGTCTCTCGGTCCCTGCTTTGATGCACCTGTACTGACCTCGCCTTCTGGATGATAGCGGGGTGAACAACAGGCAGTGGCTCGGGTGGTTGTTGTCCTTGATGATCTTCATGGCCTTTCTGTGACATCGGGTGGTGAAGGTGTCCTGGAGGGCAGGTATGTTTATCCTTTGTCACCATTTAGTTAGCTGGTAAATACATAATTAAACCAATTGGTTTAGTATTGAATCTTAATTAAGACTCTGGTTTTTGCAAATGCAGGAAGTTACGACTGTTCCCGAATTATGTTATGATTAATAAATGGACTGTTTATAGATGTGCCCCAAATTCCTAATGAGTTCATTGTTACATGATTAATTCAGTCAGGTAACAATGACACATAGTTAGTTGATTAGATAAATAACAGTCATCCGATGAATGTTAAAGTCAAGTCACGCCAGATATCACATGGCCCAGGTCACCTGCAGAGACATCACACAGAAACCACAGATGGTAAGTCCATGATGCAGTTCAGCGTGCACCAAAGCTAGGAGAGAAATCATGAGTGGATAGCTAATGAAAAGATAACAATTACCGATTTTATAAACCACTTCTGTTGATGGACCTCTGTCCTCTTCCTCCTCGCTCTCACCCTCTTCACCCACGCGAGAGAGTTGACAGAGGAAGAAATGACCTAAAAAACAAGAGTAGGGTGAGAGAGTGGTAACTGATGAGAAGTTGCGTAACTTCTTGCGTAGAATAGACAGAGGCCAGTCTAATCAAAATGAGATAATAGTATTTATTCTCAGAGCGAGCTGCCATGTAACCACGAACAACAGTTTATATACAAAATATGACATCACAGGTTATAAAACGTCCTTCCTCCCAGCAGTTCAAAAGTTTATTCCCACCCCTTCTCTCTCTCACTCCAGACACACAGTTAAATCGAGATTAAACTTCTGAAGTCTTCATCCATCACCATTCAGCAGACAGTTCCAGCTAAAGAAAAACCTAAGAAAACACACACTTCCTTATCTAAACATCCCAGAGCTAAGTTGAGTCGGTTCAACCATAGGTTAACGACCCTTTTTGCTTACTTAAAAACCCACAAATCCAGTCCTATCCAACCTGGCTGGAATGGTATTTAGTTAATTGAATTACCCCCTGTGTCATGCTCCACAATCCCTCCACAATCCCTCACTTATGAATTAATATAGTTAATCAGATATAATAAAACAGAGTAAAGTTTAATTAGTTAAAGTTTAATTAGTTATAGTTCTATTTAGTTCTATAGTTCTATTTAAAATGTATATATTGTTTAGTCATTATTCATAAAATTAGAGCATGACAGACGTAGGTTTACCATGTTGAGAAATAAGGTGATGAAAGAAATCAGACAGGCCAAGGCAAACTTTTTTATTAACATAATTAACATAATTGGTGAAGCAAAGGGAAATTCTAAATTGATATGGGAGAATCTAAAAAAGTTAACAGGGAAAGACCATAGTAACACTGCAAAAAGACTAGCAATCATGGTGAATAACAATCTAACACAGGATGCAGTTGAAATAGCAACAGCCTTCAATTCCTACTTTATTGACTCTGAGTCAAAGGTGAACAAGGTGATTAGCTCACTAAAGAACTCTAAAGCCAAAGATGTGTTTGGGCTGGACTCTACCTTTCTTAAAAACTACAAAGAGTCATTCATTGGCCCCATTACTAAGGTCACCAACACATCTATTGGTCTCAGTGTGTTTCCAAGGGTATGGAAGTCGGCCATAATAACGGCCATCTTTAAATCAGGCGACCCTGCTGACGTGAGTAACTACAGGCCCATTAGTATACTACCTGTGGTGTCAAAGGTTGTTGAAAAGTGTGTAGCAGAACAACTGATTGCCCACCTCAACAACAGCCCCTTCACATTACACTCCATGCAGTTTGGCTTCAGAGCGAAACACTCCACAGAAACGGCCAACTGCTTTCTTCTGGAAAATGTGAAGTCCAAGATGGACAAAGGGGGTGCTGTTGGGGCTGTGTTTCTGGACCTAAGGAAGGCTTTTGATACTGTTAACCATGAGATTCTCATCACAAAATTGTCCAAGTTCAACTTTTCCCCTGATGCCTTGAGATGGATGAAATCATACCTTGAAGGCAGAACTCAGTGTGTCAGAGTGAGCAATGAGCTGTCGCCCACTCATAGCTATGATGTGGGCGTGCCCCAAGGGTCAATACTGGGGCCCCTCCTGTTCAGCCTGTACATTAATGATCTGCCTTCTGTCTGTACTGGGTCTGAAGTTCAAATGTATGCAGATGATACAGTGATATATGTGCATGCAAAGAGCAAACAACAAGCTGCACAAGAACTCACTACTGTAATGGTCCAGGTTACAAAGTGGCTCAGTGACTCGTGTTTGCATCTCAATGTGAAAAAAACTGTTTGCATGTTCTTCACAAAGAGGGCATCAGATGCTACTGAGCCAGATGTCTATGTGTCAGGGGAGAAGCTCCAGGTGGTATCCGATTTTAAGTACCTTGGCATCATACTTGATTCCAACCTCTCTTTTAAAAAGCATGTGAAAAAGGTAATTCAAATAACCAAATTCAACCTAGCTAATTTCCGATTTATACAAAATTGATTGACTACAGAGGTAGCAAAACTGTACTTCAATTCTATGATACTCCCCCACTTAACATACTGCTTGACTAGTTGGGCCCAAGCTTGCTGTACAACATTAAAACCTATTCAGTCTGTCTACAAACAGGCTCTCAAAGTGCTTGATAGGAAGCCCAATAGCCATCATCATTGTCACATCCTTAGAAAGCATGAGCTCTTGAGTTGGGAAAATCTTGTGCAATACACCGACGCATGTCTTGTATTCAATATCCTTAATGGCCTGGCTCCCCCTCCACTCAATATTTTTGTTAAACAGAAAACCCAGACATATGGCAGCAGATCCACAAGGTCTGCCATGAGAGGTGACTGTATAATTCCCCTAAGGAAAAGCACCTTTAGTAAATCTGCATTCTCTGTGAGAGCTTCCCATGTCTGGAATACACTGCCATCAGACACACATAACTGCACCACATATCACACTTTCACAAAATGCTTGAAGACCTGGCTAAAGGTCAATCAGATTTGTGAACATGGTCCCTAGCTGTGTGTTTCCGCTTTCCATGTTGTCTGTTGTCTGTAGCTTGTGAGGTGTGGAAACACTTTGTTGCTTTTATGAATTTTGTTTTGCTGCTTTTTTTTCTATGTTGCTCTGTCTGTATGCTATGTCTTGCTTGTTCTATGGTGCTATTGTCTATATTGTAATTGTTTTTAATAACCTGCCCAGGGACTGCGGTTGAAAATTAGCCGGCTGGCTAAAACCGGCACTTTTACTGAAACGTTGATTAATGTGCACTGTCCCTGTAAAAATAAAATAAACTAAACTAAACTAAGCCTTCAACCAAAATACTCACCATTGGGGTAGGCATTGAAACCCATCTTTAAATATCCCCCACATATGGTCTTTAAAAGACCCCCAAACGTGAGCGACATTGTGGTCAAATCTGATTATCCACCAGAGAAAAGGGAAACTTTTGTAGACAAGGTTCCAGAGGGTAATTACAAATGTGGCCGATGTGCTCAATGCAGTTTCACATACAAATGTCACTCATTTACCCACCCCCACATAGGACCAAGATTTAAGATCAAAGGCCTGATTACCTGTGGTCTGTCTTACATTTGGGAAACCTGTAGAAGCCTTAAGGCCCAGATCAGTGAGCACTGCAGCAATATACAGATTGGTGAGACAAAAGATCTGGTTGCTGTTCATTTTGTACAAGCTGGACATCCTATTAGTTCTCTGAGATATATTGGAATAGAAATGGTCAAGATGTCACGCAGGGGAGGGGACATTGAGAGGAAACTTCCTCAAAGGGGATCATTCTGGGTCCACAGGCTGAACACTGTCTCCTCTTGGCCTTAACGAGGAGTTTGACTTGAAACCGTTTTTATAGATTCAATATGTCCAAGTTATTGTTGTTTTAATCCTAATTGAATATTGTGTGTATTTATTGCTGTAAATATTGATCCCATTCCTTGTGTATGATCATATATATTTTGATACAGTTGAAGTCAGACGTTTACATACACTTAGGTTAGTCATTAAACCTCATTTCAACCACTCCACAAAGATCTTGTTAACAAACTATAGATTTGGCAAGTCGATTAGGACACCTACTTTGTGCATGACTCAAGTAATTTTTCCAACAATTGATTACAGACAGATTATTTCACTTATAACTCACTGTATCACAATTCCAGTGGGTCAGAAGTTCACATACACTAAGTTGACTGTGCCTTTAAACAGCTTGGAAAATTCCAGAAAATGATGTCATGGCTTTAGAAGTTTCTGAAAGGCTAATTGACATCATTTGAGTCAATTGGAGGTGTACCTGTGGATGTATTTCAAGTCTACCTTCAAACTCAGTGCCTCTGCATGACATCATGGGAAAATAAAAAGAAATCAGTCAAGACCTCAGAAAAGAATTGTAGACCTCCACAAGTCTGGTTCATCCTTGGGAGCAATTTCCAAACTCCTGAAGGTACCATGTTTATCTGTACACACACAGTAGTACGCAAGTATAAACACCAAGGGACCATGCAGCCGTCATACCGCTCAGGAAGGAGATGCATACTTTGGTGCGAAAAGTGCAAATCAATCCCAGAACAACAGCAAGGAACTTGTGAAGATGCTGGAGGAAACAGGTACAAAAGTATCTATATCCACAGTAACACAAGCCCTATATCGACATAACCAGAAAGGCCTCTCAGCAAGGAAGAAGCCACTGCTTCAAAACCGCCATTAAAAAAGCCAGACTACGGTTTGCAACTGCACATAGGGAAAAAGATTGTACTTTTTGGAGAAATGTCCTGGTCTGATGAAACAAAAATAGAACTGTTTGGCCATAATGGCCATCGTTATGTTTGAAGGAAAAAGGGGGATGCTTGCAAGCTGAAGAACACCATCCCAACCGTGAAGCACGGGGGGTGGCAGCATCATGTTGTGGGGGTGCTTTGCTGCAGGAGGGACTGGTGCACTTCACAAAATAGATGGCATCATGAGGGAGGAGAATTATGTGGATATATTGAAGCAACATCTCAAAACATCAGTCAGGAAGTTAAAGCTTGGTCGCAAATGGGTCTTCCAAATGGACAATGACCCCAAGCGTACTTTCAAAGTTGTGGCAAATTGGCTTAAGGACAACAAAGTCAAGGTATTGGAGTGGCCATCACAAAGCCCTGACCTCTGTCATGCAGGTGAAAGAGGACCCAAAAGCGACTTAACAGAAACAGAGTTTATTCAAGTCCAAACAGAAAACGACAAATCCTGAATCCTTAACAGGAAATGTCCAAACAGGGAATAACAGAAATCCTCTAGTCTGTAGAGGGGAATAACAGGAGAAGCGGCCACAGACTGCAGGTCGCTTCGGGTAGGGCGCAGGCCGTAGCTGACAGAGACACCTGTTCACACGCAGCATCTGATGAAGGCAAAAACACGACAGGACAGGGCGATACACAATCACAGCACGGTGAATTCTAAACAAGGAACCGACGGGACAGGAACGGAACACAAAGGAAGAAATAGGGACTCTAATCAGGGAAAGGATCGGGAACAGGTGTGGGAAGACTAAATGATGATTAGGGGAATAGGAACAGCTGGGAGCAGGAACGGAACGATAGAGAGAAGAGAGAGCGAGAGAGTGAGTAGAAAGAGGAAAGAACCTAATAAGACCAGCAGAGGGAAACGAATAGAATGGGGAGCACAGGGACAAGACATGATAATAAATGACAAACATGACAGTACCCCCACTCACCGAGCGCCTCCTGGCGCACTCGAGGAGGAATCCTGGCGGCAACGGAGGAAATCATCGATGAGTGAACGGTCCAGCACGTCCCGAGACGGAACCCAACTCCTCTCCTCAGGACCGTAACCCTCCCAATCCACTAAGTATTGGTGACCCCGTCCCCGAGAACGCATGTCCATGATCTTATGTACCTTGTAAATAGGTGCGCTCTCGACAAGGACGGGAGGGGGAGGGAAGACGAACGGGGGTGCGAAGAAAGGGCTTAACACAGGAGACATGGAAGACAGGATGGACGCGACGAAGATGTCGCGGAAGAAGCAGTCGCACAGCGACAGGATTGACGACCTGGGAGACACGGAACGGACCAATGAACCGCGGAGTCAACTTACGAGAAGCTGTCGTAAGAGGAAGGTTGCGAGTGGAAAGCCACACTCTCTGGCCGCAACAATACCTTGGACTCTTAATCCTGCGTTTATTGGCGGCTCTCACAGTCTTCCCCGCAGACAAAGGCAGACCGGTAATGAAGTCTAAAGCGATGTGAGACCATGGTCGAGAAGGAATGGGGAGCGGTCTGAGACGACCGGCAGGAGGAGAGTTACCCGACTTAGTCTGCGCGCAGTCCGAACAAGCAGCCACGAAACGGCGCGTGTCACGCTCCTGAGTCGGCCACCAAAAGCGCTGGCGAATAGACGCAAGAGTGCCTCGAACACCGGGATGACCAGCTAACTTGGCAGGAGTGAGCCCACTGAAGAACAGCCAGACAGTGGAAACAGGAACGAAAAGGAGGTTACTAGGACAAGCGCGCGCGACGCAGTGTGCGTGAGTGCTTGCTTAACCTGTCTTTCAATTCCCCAGACTGTTAACCCGACAACACGCCCATAAGGAAGAATCCCCTCGGGATCAGTAGAAGCCACAGAAGAACTAAACAGACGGGATAAGGCATCAGGCTTGGTGTTCTTGCTACCCGGACGGTAAGAAATCACAAACTCGAAACGAGCGAAAAACAACGCCCAACGAGCTTGACGGGCATTAAGTCGTTTGGCAGAACGGATGTACTCAAGGTTCTTATGGTCTGTCCAAACGACAAAAGGAACGGTCGCCCCCTCCAACCACTGTCGCCATTCGCCTAGGGCTAAGCGGATGGCGAGCAGTTCACGGTTACCCACATCATAGTTGCGCTCAGATGGCGACAGGCGATGAGAAAAATAAGCGCAAGGATGAACCTTATCGTCAGACTGGAAGCGCTGGGATAGAATGGCTCCCACGCCTACCTCTGAAGCGTCAACCTCGACAATGAATTGTCTAGTGACGTCAGGAGTAACGAGATAGGAGCGGACGTAAACGTTCTTTTAGAAGATCAAAAGCTCCCTGGGCGGAACCGGACCACTTAAAACACGTCTTGACAGAAGTAAGAGCTGTGAGAGGGGCAGCAACTTGACCGAAATTACGAATGAAACGCCGATAGAAATTAGCGAAACCTAAAAAGCGCTGCAACTCGACACGTGACCTTGGAACGGGCCAATCACTGACAGCTTGGACCTTAGCGGAATCCATCTGAATGCCTTCAGCGGAAATAACGGAACCGAGAAAAGTAACGGAGGAGACATGAAAAGAGCACTTCTCAGCCTTAACGTAGAGACAATTCTCTAAAAGGCGCTGTAGAACACGTCGAACGTGCTGAACATGAATCTCGAGTGACGGAGAAAAAATCAGGATATCGTCAAGATAGACAAAAACAAAGATGTTCAGCATGTCTCTCAGAACATCATTAACTAATGCCTGAAAAACAGCTGGCGCATTGGCGAGACCGAACGGCAGAACCCGGTACTCAAAATGCCCTAACGGAGTGTTAAACGCCGTTTTCCACTCGTCCCCCTCTCTGATGCGCACGAGATGGTAAGCGTTACGAAGGTCCAACTTAGTAAAGCACCTGGCTCCCTGCAGAATCTCGAAGGCTGATGACATAAGGGGAAGCGGATAACGATTCTTAACCGTTATGTCATTCAGCCCTCGATAATCCACGCAGGGGGCGCAGAGTACCGTCCTTCTTCTTAACAAAAAAAAACCCCGCCCCGGCCGGAGAAGAAGAAGGCACTATGGTACCGGCGTCAAGAGACACAGACAAATAATCCTCGAGAGCCTTACGTTCGGGAGCCGACAGAGAGTATAGTCTACCTCGAGGAGGAGTGGTCCCCGGAAGGAGATCAATACTACAATCATACGACCGGTGAGGAGGAAGGGAGTTGGCTCGGGACCGACTGAAGACCGTGCGCAGATCATGATATTCCTCCGGCACTCCTGTCAAATCGCCAGGTTCCTCCTGAGAAGTAGGGACAGAAGAAACGGGAGGGATGGCAGACATTAAACACTTCACATGACAAGAAACGTTCCAGGATAGGATAGAATTACTAGACCAATTAATAGAAGGATTATGACATACTAGCCAGGGATGACCCAAAACAACAGGTGTAAACGGTGAACGGAAAATCAAAAAGAAATAGTCTCACTGTGGTTACCAGATACTGTGAGAGTTAAAGGTAGTGTCTCAAATTTGATACTGGGAAGATGACTACCATCTAAGGCAAACATGGGCGTAGGCTTGTCTAACGGTCTGAAAGGAATGTTATGTTTCCGAACCCATGCTTCGTCCATGAAACAACCCTCAGCCCCAGAGTCAATCAAGGCACTGCATGTAGCACCCGAACCGGTCCAGCGTAGATGGACCGACATAGTAGTACAAGATCTAGATGAAGAGACCTGAGTAGTAGCGCTCACCAGTAGCCCTCCGCTTACTGATGGGCTCTGGCCTCTTACTGGACATGAATTAACAAAATGTCCAGCAACTCCTGCAATAGAGGCACAGGCGGTTGGTGATCCTCCGTTCCCTCTCCTTAGTCGAGATGCGAATCCCTCCCAGCTGCATGGGCTCAGTCTCAAAGCCAGAGGAGGGAGATGGTTGCGATGCGGAGCAGGGAAACACCGTTGATGCGAGCTCTCTTCCACGAGCCCGGTGACGAAGATCTACCCGTCGTTCTATGCGGATGGCGAGAGCAATCAAAGAGTCCACATCTGAAGGAACCTCCCGGGAGAGAATCTCATCCTTAACCACTGCGTGGAGTCCCTCCAGAAAACGAGCGAGCAGCGCCGGCTCGTTCCACTCACTAGAGGCAGCAAGAGTGCGAAACTCAATAGAATAATCCGTTATGGACCGTTCACCTTGGCATAAGGAAGCCAGGGCCCTAGAAGCCTCCCTACCAAAAACTGAACGGTCAAAAACCCGAATCATCTCCTCTTTAAAGTTCTGGAACTTGTTAGAGCAATCAGCCCTTGCCTCCCAGATAGCTGTGCCCCATTCTCGAGCCCGGCCAGTAAGGAGTGAAATGACGTAAGCAACCCGAGCTCTCTCTCTAGAGTATGTGTTGGGTTGGAGAGAGAACACAATCTCACACTGCGTGAGAAAGGAGCGGCACTCAGTGGGCTGCCCGGAGTAGCAAGGTGGGTTATTAACCCTAGGTTCTGGAGGCTCGGCAGGCCAGGCAGTAACAGGTGGCACGAGACGTAGACTCTGGAACTGTCCAGAGGTCGGAAACCTGAGCGGCCAGGTTCTCCACGGCATGGCGAGCAGCAGACAATTCCTGCTCGTGTCTGCCGAGCATGGCTCCTTGGATATTGACGGCAGTGTAACGAGCGTCTGAAGTCGCTGGGTCCATTCCTTGGTCGGTTCCTTCTGTCATGCAGGTGAAAGAGGACCCAAAAGCGACTTAACAGAAACAGAGTTTATTCAAGTCCAAACAGAAAACGACAAATCCTGAATCCTTAACAGGAAATGTCCAAACAGGGAATAACAGAAATCCTCTAGTCTGTAGAGGGGAATAACAGGAGAAGCGGCCACAGACTGCAGGTCGCTTCGGGTAGGCGCAGGCCGTAGCTGACAGAGACACCTGTTCACACGCAGCATCTGATGAAGGCAAAAACACGACAGGACAGGGCGATACACAATCACAGCACGGTGAATTCTAAACAAGGAACCGACGGGACAGGAACGGAACACAAAGGAAGAAATAGGGACTCTAATCAGGGGAAAGGATCGGGAACAGGTGTGGGAAGACTAAATGATGATTAGGGGGAATAGGAACAGCTGGGAGCAGGAACGGAACGATAGAGAGAAGAGAGAGCGAGAGAGTGAGAGAGGGAGGGGGAGAGAGAGGGATAGAAAGAGGGAAAGAACCTAATAAGACCAGCAGAGGGGAAACGAATAGAATGGGGAGCACAGGGACAAGACATGATAATAAATGACAAACATGACAACCTCAATCCTATTGTAAATGTATGGGCAGAACTGAAAAAGCATGTGCAAGCAAGGCCTATAAACCTGACTCAGTTACACCAGCTCTGTCAGGAGGAATGGGCTTAAATTCACCCAACTTATTGTGGGAAGCTTGTGGAGGGCTACCCGAAACGTTTGACCCAAGTTAAACAATTTAAAGGCAATCCTACCAAATACTAATTGAGTTTATGTAAACTTCTGACCCATTGGGAATGTGATGAAATGAAAGCTGAAATAAATCCTTCTCGCTACTATTATTATGACATTTCACATTCCTAAAATAAAGTGGTGATCCTAACTGACCTAAGACAGGGAATTGTTACTCGGATTAAATGTCAGGAATTGTGGAAAAACTGACTTTTAATGTAGTTGGCTAAGGTGTATGAAAACGTCCGACTTCAACTGTACATTGAATGTTAATATTTTGAACCTAGGTTACATATCTTTACCTCCTGTTTCAGGAAGTGATGTCACTGAGTACTGCCCCTATGGATTGGACCTTCCACCCCCACCTGGGATATGGATGCCTGATGAAGACTTAAGGGCAAACTTCCACAGCACCATGATCTGCTCCCCAAAGAAGCGGATGAACTGGAACATGCAGCCGGCCGGGTGGGTGATCTGGAGGGGGAGGAGAGGGATGGACAGAATGCTAACTTCTGCCCAAAATATCTCCTTAACATCGGAAGTCTGATTTACATGCACATAACTCAAGTTATGACATATCTCAAAATGCACAAACGCACCTAAACCAATCATTGAATTGCCAATGAACCACAATCAACAACAACAACGGGGCGGCAGGGAGCCTAGAGGTTAGAGCGTTGGACTAGTAACTGAAGGTTGCTAGATTGAATCCCAGAGCGGACAAGGTAAAAATATGTAAATAAGAATTTGTTCTTAACTGACTTGCCTTGTTAAATAAAAAACAGTAAGATCAATGATCTAAGTTCAAGTGGCCATCAGTCCTGACCTTCATCTCTGGGTGCATGCAGCGGTTAATGGCTGGGACCCAGTAGCTGGTTGGACAGGCAGTGACCAGTCCGTTCCCTGCTGGGTGCAGCACAGCTTTTTTTATCCTCATAGAAGGCCTCCAGAGGAGAGTATGAGCCAGGGCACTGCAGCTGGTGTCTGCATGGAGAGACACACTGATTAGGCTAGATAATATCCTGTAATTAACACTAAACACTTTCTAAATGTTGACTGCCGTCGGCATCTCAAACATAACACTGGTGAGAAAGAGATTATTATCGAAGACTCAACACAGCATGGTTTGATTGGATTAAAACTGGGATCCTCCCTGGGAACTGGATCAACATAGGCTAAGTCTATTTGTACTGTATAAAGTCAAGCCAAACCCCTTAAGCAGATACGGTATCTCTACCATGAGCTGGATATGTGTCAGTTCTTTATGCATAGCCAATGAGATGAGATAAGCATCTGAAGATTCAAGAGGACGAAAATACGGACGATGGACAAGAGCAATGGAATGAGGGGAGGAATGTGAAACAGGATGGATAAGAGAGAGAGAGAGAGAGAGAGAGAGAGAGAGAGAGAGAGAGAGAGAGAGAGAGAGAGAGAGAGAGAGAGAGAGAGAGAGAGAGAGAGAGAGAGAGAGAGAAAAGAGGAAACAGGGTGATAGAGGATGGACAGACAGACAACAGTACTTACCTAACCTGGTTCTCCAGGAAGTGCATGTAGTGATATAAGAGAGTGTAACAGGGAGACAGAATACCCACAGACTTCATCTGTGCCCCTCTCTCCAACTCACTCTCAACAGGCATGTTAGCAAAACAGGCCATCCCAAAGTAGCAGCCTTTACGGAAATATCTGCAAAAAGAAAATAGACATGGATGTTGTGAATGTATACAACACACACGGCTGCTGAGGGGAGAACGGAGCATTTTAATGGCTGAAATGGAGTAAATGGAATGGTACAATTCCATATTTGCCGTTCCAGCCATTACTATGAGCCTGTCCTCCCCAATTAAGATGCCACCTGCCGCCTGTGATACAACATCATCAAGATGAATGATAGGGCTCTGATTGTCCTCTGTCAGTAACACTGTTCATTCAGGTGGCGGAATAGTTTTACATGAAGTCGTTGCCGATTCTGTGTGAGCCGCTGACCAACGACTTGAATTCCACTCCGTCAATATTCACATCTTGGGGTAAGCACCATTCCACCATGTTACCTGCCATTGACACACACAAACACATAAACTTGAGTTTCCAAACTGTACACTTCACTGTGAGAGAATGAGATTCATCCATTATGTCTCCATCTCTGACCTTCCACATTTGATCTTACATTCAATTTCAGCTAACCAGAAAAGGGAAGTTGAGGAGAGTAAACAGTAATACTGGTTTCCCAAGACTCCAAGAAAGCTTTCCCGTCTCAGAGATCTTTGTCAAGTGATTTCTGCTATGTTTGTGGTCCTGTCTGGCTCAGTTGGCAGAGCATGGTGCTTGTGTGCCAGGATAGTGGGTTTGATTCCTGGGACCACCCATATGTAAAATGTATGTACGCATGACTGTAAATCACTTTGGATAACAGTGTCTGCTAAATGGTATATATATTGCTATTCAGTGGTGTAAAGTACTTCAGTAAAAATACTTGAATGTACTACTTAAGTAGTTTTTGGGGGTATCTGTACTTTACTATTGATATTTTGTACAAATATTACTTTTACTCCACTACATTCCTAAAGAAAATTATGTACTTTCTACTCCATACATTTGCCCTGACCACCAAAAGTACTTTTGAAGCAGGACAGGAAACCTGTCCAATTCACATACTTATAAAAATCCCGGTTCATCCCTACTGCATCTGATGTGGCAGACTCACTAAAACAAATGCTTAGTTTGTAAATTATGTCTGAGTGTTGGAGTGTGCCCCTGGCTATCCGGGGGGAAAAAGAAAACTGCGCAGTCTGGTTTGGCTAATATAATGAATTTGAAATTCTTTATACTTATATTTTAGGAATTACATTTACTTTTGATACTTAAATATATTTAAACCCAAATACTTTTAGACTTTTTCTCAAGTAGTATTTTACTGGCTGGTATCTTTACTTTTACCCAAGTATGTGGTCCTTCTGTAGCTCAGTTGGTAGAGCATGGCGTTTGTAACGCCAGGATAGTGGGTTTGATCCCCGGGACCACCCATACGTAGAATGTATGCACACATGACTCTAAGTCGCTTTGGATAAAAGCGTCTGCTAAATGGCATATATTATTATTATTATTATATTAAAATGGGGAACTTTTTCCACCACTGTTGCTATAACCACTGAGACATCCAGAATATTTAACTGTACAAGTGGGTTTGAATGATGGAGCAGTGCAAGGGGTCGGCAGAGTTCGTTTTATTTAAGTGGGAAACCCCTGCGCTCAGACTACTGTATTACTCAATTATCACATTTTAATTACATACTCTCATGATCTAAATTTACAGAGCTTGTTGAAACTTATGATGGCAGAAAAAATTAATAATTCGGCAAACTGGTAAACAAATGCTTGCCACAACACCTGATTTGGGTATCGACATACTGGGTCATATTTGAATAGTGTAGATATGCAGAGCTGGGAAGTAAAAAACAGTAGACATTTCTTGCAATGTCATGTGCGCACTTCCATGGCCTGAGTCAGTACCCCACTGTGCCCAGTAAGGTAAATAGCCCGCGTATTGCTCTTTCTCACCTGATCTTGTGTCAAAGGTTACCACAAACACAGACACTATTTGGTCATTTTCCTCCCATCCCACTCGTTCTTTCAGAGATATTCCAGTGTCGCCATTGATGGGACTGGGGACATCCCATGGACCAGTGTGGTCAGGGCTATGGCTCCCGTTCAAACTGGGAACAGCGGTTACAGTTGCTAGACCCCCAGATCTGGTGCTCCAGCCTATGTCAGGCGCGGTGATGCCCTGAGAACAACCCGTCTGGCGGACTCGATTCCCATCCCTGTTCTTTTGCTGGTGATATATATATAATTGACCTGTTCACCAGATGTGCTCCCTGTTCCAGACCTGCTGTTTTCAACTCTCTAGAGACAGCAGGAGCGGTAGAGATACTCTTAATGATCGGCTATGAAAAGCCAATTGACATTTACTCCTGAGGTGCTGACCTATTGCACCCTCTCCAACCACTGTGGTTATTATTATTTGACCCTGCTGGTCATCGATGAACATTTGATCATCTTGGCCATGTTCTGTTATAGTCTCCACCCGGCACAGCCAGAAGAGGACTGGCCACCCCTCATAGCCTGGTTCCTCTCTGGGTTTCTTCCTAAGTTCTGGCCTTTCTAGGTAGTTTTTCCTAGCCACCGTGCTTCTACACCTGCTTTGCTTGCTGTTTGGGGTTTTAGGCTGGGTTTCTGTACAGCACTTTGATATATCAGCTGATGTAAGAAGGGCTATATAAATACATTTGATTTGACTTGATATGATTGAGGGTAGGAGAGAATGGGGTGAGGACATAAGACGGTGTGTGGAGAGATATATAGATAATCGTTTTTATTCAATTTTAAGGATATATACAGTTGGTTCAAAGGTACCATCAGTCAGTGGTAGGGTGGGGGGCAGGGGTGTATATGTAACGGATGTGAAACGGCTAGCTTAGTTAACGGTGTGCACTAAATAGCGTTTCAATCGGTGACGTCACTTGCTCTGAGACCTTGAAGTAGTAGTTCCCCTTGCTCTGCAAGGGTCGCGGCTTTTGTGGAGCGATGGGTAACGATGCTTCGAGGGTGACTGTTGTCGATGTGTGCAGAGGGTCCCTGGTTCGCGCCCGGGTATGGGCGAGGGGACGGACATAAAGTTATTCTGTTACATATATCCCAGATTTCAATGTAAGCTCTTAACTGATTATGTGTCAGTGTATGCAGCTGAGTGGATGGCCATGATTCTAGGTTTGAGATGGGTGGAGGAGGTGAAACCACTTGGAGTGGTGACCTGCTCTGATTCGGCTGCAGTGTTGAGTAGTGTGAAGACAGACAGGTCGGATAGGGTAGACTTACTTGTGGAGATGACGGTGCTTTTAATGGAATGGGAGAGAATGTTGTCCAAGTCAGCTCTACCTAGTTTCAGCACCTAGAAATGATGCTGTCTGACGGCCCTGCGCTTCACCATTTCCACTGACCCAGTGCAGCCGGTCTCTGTCAACGTGAAAACGCATCCTCATGTTTTCCCCACCGCCTGTTGGTGTCGTGTGCTACAGGGGTGAGATTGTGCAGCTGAAACACACGCACACACACACCAATACAAATCCCCACATATTTGTTTTTCAGATCTCATTACAGTTTGTGTTTACTGTCTAAGTCACTGTCTGCTCTTTGTCGATGTAGTTTCCCATGATTCTCGTGTACTCCTCACATAGTGTACTGTTGTCCAACACCTCTATACCTGGGATAGGTGTGTCTGTGCCTGAGTTCCGCCCCTTCTTCTACGTCAATGTGGCAGACATCGCTGCCCTGGCGACAGAGATGTGTGGCCTGTTAGTGTGACCTTAAGCTCTGATTGATAAACGTAAATATGTACGAACCATGGTGTGTGTATGGTAAGGTCAATGCAACGTTGTGTCTCATTGTGTCTTAAGGCACCACCGAGATGATATTTGAGGAGAAGAAGGAGTTGTTGTTACGCACTTGAGTGAGGACCCAAAAGCGGTTTAACAAAAACAGAGTCCTTTAATGTAAACACAGGGAAGACATAGATCCTCTTCAGATGTAGATAATGGAAAAATAGACAACCCGCAGAGAGGGCGACAAATGAAACAAAAAGTCCTTCTGAAAATTACAAAAAGGGCCCCCTTCTTAGCAGCAGAGGAGAATAGCTGGGTTAGCGGCGACAGGCTGCAGGTCTCTCTGGGTAGGCGCGGGTCGTAGAGGAACAGTGGTACCTGATCTCACGTAGCATCAGATGAACTGGACACAGTACAAACGATAAGACAGTTAGCTGAGTACAGGATGCACTTGCCAGGCAGATTCCGACAGGACAAGGATGAAGCAAACGAGACGATAGTTTGTTCCTGGCATGAGAAACTCAAAAGAGAATCTGACAAAGAAAGAAGCAGGAACAGAGAGAGAAATAGAGACCTAATCAGAGGGAAAAGGGTGAACGAGGTAGTTAGAGGAGATGAGGAACAGCTGGAGAAGGAGAGAAAGAGAAGGAAACCAAATACGACCAGCAGAGGGAGACAGAGTGAAGAGAAAGAACAGGAACGAGACATAATATGACAAGACATGACAGCTGTATGACGTATACGTTGATAACCAGAATGTGAAGATACACAGAGATAGTCTGCGGCCACTGCTCCGGCTGAACGGGGCCGACCGGGAGAAGTATAGGAAACTGAGCGAACAAAGGTACACAGGACACTGATAAATGGTGGCAGACATTTTGAAGAGATCATGATGACAACGACAACGATGATGAGGATGATGTTATGGTCTTTTCAGGCAAATGCTGCTTTACACTCAGGAGGTGGCAGGAGACTGCACATCAAATGAGGAGAACCTCTTTATCCTGTGAGTGTGTTTACATTACAGTAACCAACATCATTTTTTCTAGTTAACTAAGAATAGTCTGGAGTCTTCATCAAACACTCTTACAGAATGTCCTCTGTTCTCTCCAATAGATTTTTCATGGAGCGGAATAACCGTAACTTCCAGACTCTATCGGAGGTGGAGGCGAGTGCACACCCTAACTGCAGAGCACGTGGGAGCCATGGGACTGGACCCCCAGGCAGACCGCACATTCCTGGAAGATCTGCTGCAGGTCTATGGCATTGACGTTATGCTTGTCATCGATAACCCCTGCTGCCCCTGAGCTCTGGCTGTGGTCTGTTCTCTCTCGGTCCTCTGAAGACACTGCCTCCTTCTCTTCCTTCCCTGGCTTCCTGCCCAGTCAAAGGCCTGCAGTTCTCTCTCTCTCTCGATCTCTAGCCCGGCTCTGGGATATAGCTGACTATAGCCAGTGTTCACTCAGTGACAGCTCACCTAGTAAACTGGGCCGCAATGATAGATGATAGATACTGCCTGGACTCTGCAGTGCTATCTGGCGACAATCCGTTCCATATTCAACAAGCACTTGTCTTGTTTTTCTGTTCGCTTGGAATCGGTTCTCTTCTCACCTGGATCTCTGCTTGGATCACCAGGCCTAGTCACTGGAGGTGGAACCATTGATCAATGTGCCTCGTTTGTACTGCTCGCAATACTATGGAGCACTGCTGACCGACAGAACCACGGATCAAGTATCCAGTGTGGAGTTGGATCATTCATTGTTCCTCCCACTTGGAATCTTCATTAAAACTCCATGGAAATACAATTCTGCCATGGCACCAAGACCGTTTTTCTTAAATCTTTACAGAGGATTCTGCCTAACCATGTACGTTGTGTTACAAAATATGAGTGTGATTGTCACTTTACCATGACTTTGTCTCCCCAAAATTCTGCATCAGTTCTGCTAGAACTGAGAGTAAAGATCATGTGGTTTTCACTCTCTGTTTTCCTCTAATCATTTCATGCTGAAGTTGATCAATCGTTTTTTTCTGTATGAAAAAAAGGAGCAATGTGAATTTTTGCGTACTTGCCAAATTTCAATAATCAAGAAAGCTGATTCCGATGAGTCTGAGTCGCATAAACATGAAAACCTCTTTTGGTCAAATAGGAATACTCTTTTTTTTCATGATGTCAGCTAATCATACACATTAAAAGGGAAAGATGTATCATGCAGGATGTATTTATTTGAAATCATGCCCTTGTCCAAGGAGGTATTTCTTATGGAGCGGAGATGAAAGGAATATTTGTTAAATACTGTAACGTTTCAGTAAAGACTGCACCTGTTTGTCTGACCCTGGTCTAATGCTGACACTCACATGGCAGACTCGACCCAGCAAACCAAAATCGGTTCTGTGAATGTTCCCAGAACATTCGTTAGGCTGTGGCAAATATTTTCATAACACTAAAAACGGTACAGTTGTGCTGATGATCATACAATGTTTGAATAAAACATTATCCTGATGTTGCAAGAACATTCCAAAACACATTTTGTCTGTTCTTAACCTGGAAACCTAATGAGAACATTCGGATAATGTTCTATGGTGGTTGTTACAGATGTTGTGCACAAAATGTTAGTGAATGTTTGTGAACATTCCAAGGATATTTCATTTAAAACATATTTCATTTAAAACAAATATATAAAAAATGTGGATGTTGTCATCCTAATGTTAGATAAAACCCTAACTATAACTTAATGGGAATCTTAGCTAATGGTCTAGGAATGTTCCCGGTTTGCTGGGCAGTAACTTAAAGGGTTTACTTGTTCCATGATCACATTGAACATGTTTTCATTTTGCAATGTCACTTCTGGATAATGTGTTGTGTATTGTTTTATCAAGTTTCTTAATTTGATGTTTAAAATTCAAAAGGCACTCGCACATCTGAGCTATCTTTTTTGCAGGTGCATGGTAACAATTGGATAAGATATATATCACTAGCCACTTTAAACAATACTACTTAATATAATGTTTACATACCCTACATTATTTATCTCATATGTATACGTATATACTGTACTCTATATGATCTACTGCATCTTTATGTAATACATGTATCACTAGCCACTTTAAACTATGCCACTTTGTTTACATACTCATCTCATATGTATATACTGTACTCGATACCATCTACTGCATCTTGCCTATGCCGCTCTGTATCATCACTCATTCATATATCTTTATGTACATATTCTTTATCCCTTTACACTTGTGTGTGTATAAGGTAGTAGTTTGGTAATTGTTAGCTAGATTACTCGTTGGTTATTACTGCATTGTCGCAACTAGAAGCACAAGCATATCGCAACACTCGCATTAACATCTGCTAACCATGTGTATGTGACAAATAAAATCAAATTTGATTTGATTTGATAAGATGAGAAAAAAAGAAGGAAGCCGCACACTGCTCTTGCTAGTATCACTGCTCTTTAATAAGCTTTACATATCGGCCTCACGGCCTTCGTCAGAGCTTTTTCATTTGATGTTTAAAATGGTCAACCTGGGAGACTTAAATGCATATGATTATATGACACAAACTGATCATGAATGCTGCACCACACCGCAACCTCTGGACTCGTGTTTGATGACCACATGATTATGTGTAAACGTATTTGTGTGCCGATTTAATGGTCCAATGTTCTGCCAGCAGAGAAACGGTGCAGTCAGTGATCTAAAAGTCTGTCTGTCTCGGAGTGAGCTGGTGCTTCTCAAGTGGAGAAGCTAGCTGTGTACTTGAGTTTTAGTTTGATTCAATTGAGATGTGTTGCAGATTGAATTAAATCCACAGGTGTGCTATGAGTGGAGATACAACTCTAGTGTTATTTTCTAGTTGGAGCTAGGCAGCTGCAAACTGTGCCCCATCACTGTAACAAAGAACCCTTTGTATTCTTAGTTCTCTGGTGATGTCAACCCCAAGCATGTTAGTGGGATTTTACCCTCCTCTCTGGGCAGACAGTCAGACCCCATCTGTTTTGGCAGAGGGTCTTCTTTGGCCCTCACACAATGGTTCCACATTGTGTGGATAAAAATATATATGGACAGGAGCGCTGATATAGGATCAGTTTGACTTTTTTAGATCATACTGAATAAGATTACATGGACAGGGGGACTTGATCATAGATCAGCACTCCTACTCTGAGACCCTTTTAGAATACAGGCCCTGGAAATAAAGTTATTGCGTTCAAATAGTGCTGGGAGACAGACTGTTCATTAAATGAACGGCTTAAGCCATTGCTCAATGACTCATAAAATAGTGTTGATGAAGACTGCACACTGCTTTCATTGGGTTCGACTGGTCAGTAAGTGTCGGCAATAGTGGAAATGTTCATTGAGGTTTTACTAGGGACAGTTTTGTTATAAAGCCTAATTAGTGGGTCATCTTTTAGTGTTGAGGACAGGCACTCAATCAAGACCACGGGCTTATTTGAAGTGGAAAGAGGCATCTACTGTATCAACGTGTTAATTGACCCTACTGATACTAGTGATATGATTAAATGTACAGTTCTTCACACCATGACGACTTAGCCCATTTTCTTCGCTCTGTTTGTGTTGACCTGTTCCACCTTGTGCCCTCCGGCACATCCCGGGCAAGCTACCATTTGTTTTACAGGTGTATAGTAGAGAGTGTACACAACACAAACGGAATTGTATCAAGCGCTCTCTTTGTGGAATTTGTTCACAGCCCTGTACCAGCATTGGCTAATTGGAATATATTTGTACAGTATGTCACCGCACTGAGTGTCAAAAGAAAGCATAATCTGTTGTACTTCCGCACTAATATGCAACAAGAGCGTTAACTTGCATAGCCTTGATCACAGCAACTGTAACGTAAACCTCCCAACAACAGCCAACTACACAGCTATATCCAGAACCTGTGCTACTGTAAAACATGGACAGAGACTTCAGTGACGATAACCCCTTTAGGAACTTGATCGCACGAGCCCCTTGTTTCCAAGCCAGTGACATTATACAGTACTTCCATTGTAAACACAAAACCATTTGTTTGTTTTCTCTGACACTTGTTGGATTGGATTTGTGATAGCGTTGCCAATGGAGAGTGATTCTCATGCCAATGTATCTCATCTCATCATAGAGTACTGTACAATGTATCTCATCTCATCATAGAGTACTGTACAATGTATCTCATCTTATCATAGAGTACTGTACAATGTATCTCATCTTATCATAGAGTACTGTACAATGTATCTCATCTTATCATAGAGTACTGTACAATGTATCTCATCTCATCATAGAGTACTGTACAATGTATCTCATCTTATCATAGAGTACTGTACAATGTATCTCATCTCATCATAGAGTACTATACAATGTATCTCATCTTATCATAGAGTACTGTACAATGTATCTCATCTTATCATAGAATGCTGTACAATGTATCTCATCTTATCATTGAGTACTGTACAATGTATCTTATCATTGAGTACTGTACAATGCATCTCATCATAGAGTACTGTACAATGTATCTCATCATAGAGTACTGTACAATGTATCTCATCATAGAGTACTGTACAATGCAGACAGTCTCTCTGCACATTATTCCAATTGGTATTAAAAGGCAATAGAACACCGTGGACATCATAACTGAATTATTTAATAGTGTTACACATGATGAGAGTATACAGTAGTAAACTAGTCAGTTACACCAATACTCCTGCAGGGCAGACTTATACAGGCTGAGTTCAGAAATAGCAACAAAATGTTTGGTCCTTGTTACTGCATCATAGTCATCGTCCATAATTATGGCCATAACCATTCCAACTGAACATTTCTATTTCAGTAACAATGAAATCTCACTGTAGACGGTTCCACATTGGTCCGGCTCTGTTTTATTGCTGTTTAGTGACAGTAAGGAGGCAAGTAGAGCAGACATACTCCCAGGTTGAGGTAGAAGTACAATACAGGGTCGTATTAGGGCATACCGTAGCGAAACATTTTACAACTGAAAACAAGCGTTTATTGGAAAAGTGAAGATAGACCCTACCCGTTTCAGTCTGTTAGGTGCCAACTGAATACGACCCAGGGGTGTATTCATTACATCGATTCTGGTGCAAAACACAGTCTGTTGCAAAAACTTTTGCAACAGAAACCGTTTACTCCAAACGGAAAATATTTTGCAAAGAAAACGAGAGTTTCTATTGGACAAATTCAGGTAGATTCCACCACATTTCATTCGGTTTGCTTCCGTTTGGTTCTTAATCAGTTTCTGTTTCAAGACGTAATGAATACACCCCAGGTGCTGGCCCTTTCCTCCTCCCTATTCCTCTGTCTGCTGCATGTGTTGTCATCACAGTGCTTCCTTCACTGGACCTGTGTGAGGAGCTGCTCTCTGCGCTCTGCGCTACAGAAGAAGTGCAGTTTCCGTGGCAACAGCGTCACCTCCACTGACATGGCCTCGTACTCCTCATTGTCAATGTTGTAGAAGCCAGCGCCTTCCTGTGGGAGGGGATACAACAGTAGGGAGAGGTCAGAGGTCATGGAGCAGAAGGACCGACCATATGTACGTACGCACGCACACATAAACAAAAATACATTTTACAAGAATAAATGTAATTTGTTTAAGGGTTATAATGATCTAAACTACAAGACTGTAATGCATCTTGTCTATGACGTTTATAGGACTAAGACAGCTGACCTCGGGCAGATTGAGTTGACATGCACTGGCCTCCAGTTTCAGTGATTTTGTTGTGAATGCAGTTGCATCCTCCATTTTTTTCTCTCTGCAATGCAGAAAATGCATCAGCCTTGACACACATGCTACATGAATAACAATTTGTTCATTTTAGTCGGGTATTACATTGATAATGTGACAAAGTGTATCTCCACAACTTGCTCACCCAACAGTGATGAACTCTCCCACACTGAAGGAGTCTGGCTCCACACACACCAGCAGGGAGTCGTCTGTACGCTGAGGGGCAAACAAGGGAACACAGTTTTAACACCCCGAGTCTGTTGTAGTAGCTGCTTTAGGGTAGTTAAAAAAAAAAATTACTGACCGTCTGGACAGGGTTTTTGTTCTGGGTGTGGATCGACAGCTCTAAAGTAGACAACATCCTCTCATTCCATCTCTCTGGCTCCTCCGCTTTTGGAGGCTCTGCACAAACATTTTGTACTTTTTGTATTGTATATCGTTTTGTTGTTTTCATTCCAACCTGAACACTTAAAAAAAGTTGTATTATTTGTTTATATCTGTATTGTTGTCCATCACTTTTTTTTTTGTTGGTGCAAATAAATAATTAATAAACACAAAACCAATGTCATTCATGCTTTGTGAAACAGAAGATGCAGTGTAGTGTTATTTCCAGACTGACAAACACAGAATAACACATCAACACACAGACAATGTTACCTGGAATAGGTGGGTACCAGTAATTTTTCAGTCTGTGGGCGATTCGGTACATTAGGTGGGGGCGCTGGGGCTTCTGTTCAGGCAGGTCAGGGGGGCGAAGGGTGGGTGCCAGGTAGGACACAGAGGCCTCACGTACCTGGGGCCACTCCTGGGTTAGGGATGGGACAAGACAGCATGACACAAATGCATGGAGGAACAATTGAGGTCCATGGACACGGAATGAAAACAGTCCTGCTCTCACCCGTAATGTACTAAACCAATGAGCTGCCTTTGTCTTCAAGGGGCCAAGGTACCAATATCTAAGAGCGAAAACAACAGTATAAGATATTTATTTTTAAAAGGAGAAACAACTTTTCCATTACTACAATGTTTTGCACATAAATGTTTCCATGACTTTACATGGGACTTGGGGAAAATAAGAATATGGAAACATAAGCTATGAAGGGATCTTACTTTTTGATGGTGGCAGCCACATCTCTGAAGGCCCCCCACCGTAGACCAATTAGGGCAAACACTGGCTGGTCTTTCTCTCCCTTGATACATAAACCCAGAAACCCAACACAATGTTCTTCTCTTCCTCTCCATGCAGTTACGGTTATTCAATGGCGATTAAATGTAATAAAGATCTTTAAACACCAGACCCTCCCGATCTCACCTTGATCTGCAGCACATCCAGGGGTACCGTTTCTCCTTGCAAGATGGACAGTGTCGCCGATGTGATGTGCCTGAAAACAAGAGGGGATATGAATGACAAAATGATTGGAGGATATTTTAGATAAATCAAGGAGGAGATTGTGCACAGTATACATTCTCAGTGAGAGATAGCATGTGTTTTGTTTGCACCTGAATGAGAGTGTGACATGTTTCAGTGGGATACTTACTTCACCTGATTGTCACTAAGGATGTGCAGACTCTCACTCAGGGAATTGTGGGAACCCAGAGGGATGAATCCTATGGGAGTTTTACTGAATGACTCCTATATTAGAGAGAAAAAACAGCACAGGGTAGGTAGTAAGAGACACCTAAGCTGAGATGGTATTGCACAACATAAAGGAGCTCGTTACAGGTTAATACAATGATAATACACAACTTACTTGATCAGCTCTCCGCAGCAGACCAGTGATAACCTCTTGTAGAGTGCCATCCCCTCCAGCCACAATCAGCATGTCTGTTTGCTCCATCAGCTCCATCAATTTCTTCGCCTGGCCCTCATAGTCTGTCTGCAAGAGAGAAGACACATGGTATTACACTATGTATAACTGTAGACTATAAAGGCTAAGAAATGTACGGAAACAACAATTGCACAGGGAAAGAAAATGATACCTTTACTAGTGTCACCTCCACACCAGCCAGGTGTAATATAGGGGCAGCATTCTTCTCAAATAAAGTATTGGCTTTCCTATAACCAGAGGGAAAAGCAAGACATATTAGTCAAACACAATTACAGTAGAAATGCTGTGGTGCAATAAGCTGGACCTCTTGCTTATTCTCTTTGCTTGACTTTAGGGAACGTGACTGTTACCTCTTACTTACCCACTACAAGCTGCTGGGTTTAGGATGACAGTGGCTTTCCTCAGCTGCTCCTGTGGTGAAATCTGCTGACGTCCATATTCCTGCATTTGAGAATGGATTTTGGGGCATTCCGAGTTGAATACAGTAAATGCAGGTGCATAATCAGTGAGAGCAGAAAAATGGAGCTACAGAATAATCAATGTCTCACCCTGGCCACCAGACAAGCTTCTTTTCGCAGCAGATTATCACTGTAAATAAATTAATAACAAATGATTGACGAAGAAAACAACTGATTACAAGACATCCTCATGTTATTCAATGTTGTTGGATTTCAATCATAAGAACCGTTCCGTAAGACCTTGATGGCTGATGATTTCTCAATAGCTACCAATTCGTGTGCATGTGCTCAATGATATTCATGATGATCTGTACTTGATCTAAAAACCATACCATTCAATCTGAAAGAAAACGTTACACACCAGTGTTTACCATACAACCAGTGTCCACCGTATGACAGGGCACAAGCCGCGACTGTGGACTTCTTCCAATGATTCCGTAGAGTCCCAAACACCTTCACAACCAGAGCCATTATCTTATCGTCACTATCAAATTGTCATTTTGAAAACGCTTTTTGTCATCTGTGTAAGCATCACGAACACTATCCTAAAATACATCCTACCACAGCGGTCATTTGTCCATCGCTGTCAAAACCATTTCGTATGTTACACATGGGTGCAGCTGTCTTAATAGTCGTATGAAACAAAAAAACTCTTAGTATAAGTTCCTCTTCATTTTGAGTTTCATTTTATGATTTTTTTTTCTTCTCCCGTCACATACCAGCATAAACATAAATGAGGAACTGTATAAATTTTAATTGAGCATGGAACACAATTTATTAACTTCAGTGCTTAGTTTATTGAATAAAAACTAAATTTCCCATACACCGCTGAGGTCTAAAGCAAAAAGAAGGCATTGCCTGAAAATAATAATTGAATAATAAATACATATATTTTTACATTATATTTATATATAAATGTAATGTAAAAATATATGTATTTTGTGACTTTTCCCCTGCATTATTCAAATGGTAAATAATCACATTATACACCGCATTGTATTTTTTTACTCTGGCACTAAAGCCAAGGAGCGTCAGAGCCAAATCTCCAGAATTCGAGTTTAACCAGAGATATTTCCGAGGAGATGGAAAACTACCAATTTAATGTATTCCGCCCAATATGTACGTTGGCCATTTTGTCATCAGAGTGCCGCGCGGTAGTGCTCATTCCTTCAAAGAGTGAATAGGGGTCATTTGGGCACTGGCTTAAAAAACAACATTTGCATACATTTCGTGAACAAGAAGTACAATATAACAAATATTTTCCAAGATGTGAGATAATTAACCTGTTCTCTGTAATATCGTACAGTTTGGAATCGTGACATTACGTACTTTCGAGGAAAATAGGAAGGTTTTTCGACTCATTCCCTGACTTCGAGAAGGGATTGCGTGGCAATTAGTTTAGCACCTTTGCGACGCAGCATGACAACGTGAACGCGATTTGTCAACAGTCTGCTGGATGGGGCGTTATATGTTCCCCCATTCTTTTTGCAATTTGATTCCTATCTCCACCCTTCTCTAATATCTTTGTTTTAACATGGCGGCGCAGATGGCGGTAAATTCAGGTATGGGCTTTATTTTTTCTGTTATTTCAAATAATAGAGGAGTGAGAGGTTGCTTATTGTTATTTACCAACTAATCACAATACACGTTTGTTGACGAGGTATTTTAATTGTATAAAATACAGTCTGATTACATAACGGGGAATCTGTGTCAAGTTCAGGCAGCCAGGACAGGAGCGCTAGTAGTTAGCTGACTGCTATGCCATGGTCACTGTAACGTTAATAACATGCGTGGGTATGTTTAATTAAAAATTCGATAAAACAACCAAATGCATTGACATGAAGCAAACGTCCTACCAGTTCAATACAGAGCTGAGTAGCTAGTTGCATATTGCTAGCTTCAAGAGGTCGCTCACCAGGAAACGAATGTAAAGGTTTCACGTGCTAACGTATCACGTTAGTTAGTTAACGTTAGTTAGCTACTGTAGTTAACTAGGTAAATAAAATGTAAAATGCCCACACACCAGTTAACTAGCTAACTTGCTCATAGTCTCAACAATGTGCGACTAAACTCTTGTTCACACTGCAGGCCCTAATGCTCACATCTGTTTTGGAATACTGTCTGTCCAAACAGTAAAGTTGCAAGTGACTAAATCAGATGTGTGTTCAGACAGCAGTCATTTGCTGACATGGCTACTCTAGTTGGCATAGGAACGATGGGTGTGCGCATTGGTGTAGGATGATTGGTGGTGCACGTGTTTTCTATCACTCAGAAGTTAAGGTGACAACAATGCCCTGCCATGGCCATTTCCCAGTGGTTTGGAATGTTCAAAATCATAATGTAAGAAACATTTTTGAAAGCCTCAAGGATAAGATCATACAACTTTCAAAACGAGGCCCTTTTGGCTAGCCACATATGTCAACTAGATCACTGCAATGATGAACTAACTTGTTAGCTACCACATGTTCTTTATCACACTGTCGACAGAGTAGCTAGCAAGCAACATCAACAAGATATGCCCCAATAAGTTTAATGGCCATTAATCAGATTTTGTATTTGACTTCACACCACCTACTTCCATGTTCTTTTTGGCTGTTCAGACTGCAGGATAAAAAGCAAATTGATTTGAGTCTCTTCAAACTGCCAATGTGAACAAGGCTTATGAAATGCTCTGAACACATTGTATAGGCTAGACACAAGACACTGACTGATTTGACTTTACTTGTGTCCCCCTATCAGGAGCCAGTCTGTGGGGGCCGCTGAAGGAGCTATGGGACACAGTGGAGGGTGCAGTGTGGAGGAGGCAACCAGAGAGCGTCCACCTCCTAGACCTTCAACTCAAGAAACACAAGCCCAATTTCCTCTCACTGTACAAGAACCCGGTGAGATGCTGTCAGAAGCTAGGTTTCCATTCAATTGGCAAGATTTTTATGCAAATATTCAAAAATCTGCATAAAAAGTGTATGCGCATTTCCACAACAAAGATCTATTTCCATCAAATCCCTCTCTGCGGGGTCGGAAGAAAGCGGATGTTTTCAGGGATACAGTATTTTCAACCTAACTTTAGTTTCCCCTGAAAACCGGATGTGGGGATTCCGCTCGAATGTCTTTTTATGCTGGTTACGTTACATTACCATCAAGTTGACATGTGGATAAAAGGCTGTGTGTAATGATGTAGTGCACATAAAAAATAACTTTGTGGTTAAATTCCCATGTACCGAATAACAAAAACAAAAAAAAGCTTAATTGCTTTCCATCGCATTTTCAACTCTACTGATGGGTTTGATACAACGTATTTTGCATTATATAGATAATTTGCCCACATGCTCTCTAGCCAACAGCTTGCAAATACCGTGCGGGTATAGCCTACATGATGAGATTATTATGGACAGGAGAGCAAGATGATTTTTATTTGTCAAAAGGCAGCCAAGCGTCATTGATCATGTCACCAGAATAAGACCCTTGATATTTATTGGAAATGAGCGTAAAGCGTATCACAGTGCACTTTCACCACCCTGTGATGTTCATCTGATCTATAGCCTAATAAACTGCATGCTTTCCCGAGTCGTAGTGGGAGGACCACAACATATGACTCCAAATGTATTTCTCGCATGATGGTTATTTATATCAATATTTTCTCATTGTTTCCACCGCCATTTTTCGCATAGTTAATTTTACTGACACCAAGATCCCACCTTGACTAGCGTATTTAGTTTTGTCGACATTTGGAAAGTTTACCAACAAATTTGCTGTTTCCATCAGGCCTGTTGTGACATTTACTCCCATAAAAGGTTTGATGGAAACCTGGTTACAGAGACACCAATGAGTTTTACTCATCTGCAAGCCAAGCGGGGGTTGCTAAAGTTGATTTGCTTGATGATTTCTCTTTTTGTGTTCTTTAGCCAAAGAGTGCAGAGCAGAGGGAGAAGGTGCGGAAAGCCAGCACAGAGGGCATTGCCATCCAGGGCCAGCAGGGGTCACGTCTCCTCCCAGAGCAGCTGCTTACAGAGGCCTTCATCTTGAGTGACCTCTTTGACATTGGAGAGCTGGCAGCCCTGGAGCTGCTGTTGGCAGGTAATATATACAGCGATGAGCACCTTACCAATGGAGATAAACACTGGCAGGATGTTTGTTTCTAAATATGACTTATCTTTTTCAGGTGAGAACCAGCAGCCCCACTTTCCAGGTCTGAGTCGGGGGCTGGTTGCAGTGCTGCTGTACTGGGATGGAAAGCTCTGCGTGGCCAACTCCTTGCGCTCGCTCATCCAGTCCCGCCATGGCAAGACCTTCACCTTGGAATTAAGGTACGATCTATTTTCCTGTCTACTTCCTACTTTAATATTGTTCAGACCAGTATTTTTTTGGTCTGCGCCTTGATGATTGAACAACAGAAGACTAATTTCCTCTGCTCTCTGTTGATTTGGTCATGTGTGTTCTGTCCCAGTGGGGAGCTGGTGGCCCTCACCACACGCTTCACAGATGAGCTGATGAGCCAGGGCCTGACGAGACGCCTACTGACGCTGGTGTCAGAGATCAATGTAACGCGGGAGTTTGAGCGCCTGCAGAAGGAGCGAGGCCTGGGCAACGAAAAACACAGGAAAGAGGTAAGGAAGCCCTTCTCAGAGGAATTGTATCATGTACAGAAGAGCTTTGTCTTTCTTCCCTCACAGGTTCACACATGGTCTTTCTCTGCCAGGTATCGGACCTCATCAAAGAGTGCCGACAGGCACTGGCAGATTGCCTGTTTGCATGGACCTGCCAATCACCTCTTGGTAAGGATGACACCCTGGCCCTTGTTGCCCACCTTGAGACGGTGACAGTGGAAGCTGATGGCTCATTGGACAGCGTGAATCTGGCTCTCGTCATGGCACTGCTGTACTGTCTGGATGTCAGCTTCCTGGAGCAAGGAACAGAAGATAGAGAAGGTTAGAATTGCCATGTATTCTGTTGCCATGTTACCTGAACATGCTGCAACACAGCAATGTCGACCCTGAAATTGTGTAGACTACTTCTATGTAAATACTACACCAAAATGGTTTGTGTGTGTAAACCAGACCTCCTCCAGGCCCTGCCCCTGCTGACAGAGAAGCAGTACGTGTCTGCAGTACACAGTCGTCTGGTGGATGGGAGGCCCTGGAAGCTGCCTGGGCTGCAGGCTGTGTGTCGGCTGGCCTGGGCCCTGGCCCTGCATGCCCTCTCCCAGCTGCCCCAGGGCTCAGCCCTGGCAGAGTTTACAGAGGCAGATGAGGCACTGGCCGACCAGGCCCTGCTAGGAGGTGTCTTCCTCTTCATGACAGAGGGCATGCTGGGATGTGAGGGCTTCACTCATGATGAATTCTACACCCGCCGCCTCCATTCCCTCATCACTGACTTCCTGGCCCTCATGCCCATGAAGGTTAGCAATGCCACCAGTTTTGCTTTGTGGCTGTGCATTGGTGTGTTTGAGTATGATAGGAATTTTAATATCGTGTAGTCCTCAATTTTTCAGGGTGAAGATATTTATTTCCTTTACGCAGAAGTGTGTATGTGCAAGTTTCAAGGTGTGTGACGTCTTGCAGGTGAAGCAGCTGCGTAACCGTGCTGACGAGGACGCCAGACTGGTCCACATGTCCCTGCAGATGGGCAGTGAGCCTCCGTCCTCCCTGAGGAAAGACCTGGACCACCTCATGATCCTGGTCAGCCTCCATTACTTCACCCTAAACACTCACTGTCACTAGTGGATTACATGGGGCTTTCTTATTGCTATATGCTGTGAAAGTGACTAGTCGTTTGCTAGCAATTTACATTGCAACATGACGCACTGGAGAGAAGGGTGGGGGGTGGGGGGTAAAGAACAGCAAACATGACCGTTGCTTTCACAGAGTAGCATTGGATAAGCATATTTGTCTGACTTCCTTCTGTGTGTTTGTAGATCGGAGAGTTCTATAGCAAGGACCCGTTTGGGCTGGAGCTGGCTCTGGAGTTCTGGTGCCACACTGAGTCCCTCCAGCACACCTCCCTCCAGGGCTCCTACCTGGGCATGGCCATGCAGAGGCCCCCACACAAACAGGTATGATCACCTTCCACATCCACCTTCCTCCCGAGATTAAAAAGTAAGATAATTTATTCTCCAATGGGGCCTTTTATAACAGCTTGTGTGCTGTGCCACAGGTGGTGCTGTCTAAATTTGTGCGTCAGATGGGGGACCTGCTGCCCCCCACCCTGTACATCCCTTACCTGCGCATGCTGAAGGGCCTGGCCAACGGCCCCCAGTGTGCCCACTACTGCTTCAGCCTGCTAAAGACCAACGGGGCCCCACACGGTAACTAAACACTCTCACCTTCAAGGCCCTGTAGGAATCTGTAAAGATACAAAGCAATTGTCTAATGTTCTCACTAATGGAGTTCCGCAGGGCTTGGTACTAGGTCCTTTCTTGTTCACTAGCTAAAGATAAATGCAGCCTTCATTCACTGATTTTTAAGGACACCACCAGATAATACATTGGGCTCTGTTGTTTGTTTAGGGGATAACATGCAGGTGACCGGCAGCCCTGTGTCCTGGGAGCACTTCTTCCACTCCCTCATGCTGTACCACGAGAACCTGCGCCGAGACCTGCCTAATGCTGATGCCACACACTATCGCCTCCCGCCAATAAGGGGCATCACACAGAGGGAGCTAGACGGCCTGACCTCTTTCCTGCAGCTGCTCTGTACCATCATTACCTGGGTATGAAGTGGTTTGCTGAAGACTGATCTGAACAGACAATGAACACATAAAGCATGTTAAAACAAACATGGGGGTCACACAGTCACAAGCAGTCTTTCACAGTCTTTCATTTGCCAAGGTGATATCTCATTTGACACTGTGTTTTTCAGAGTGAGAATGCCCGCCTGGCCTTGTGTGAGCACCCCCAGTGGACCCCGGCTGTGGTGATGCTGGGGCTGCTGCAGTGCAGTGTGCAGCCGGTCCTCAAGGGGGAGCTCCTGCTCTGCCTGGCTGCCTTTGGCAAGTCTCCGGAGATAGCTGCCTCCCTCTGGCAGTCACTGGAATACACTCAGGTAAGTCCGGTGTATAGTGAGGAGGAATGAAAATCTGTAAAAACACATGTCTCGTGCATAAGTATTGATCGTGCATCTGAGGTGTTGGTATTGTCTGACCTGCCAGGATCGCTTACAAAGTGCCAAACGCTCATGTTCTGGTCATTTCTATCCAGATTCTTCAGACAGTGCGGGCCCCTGGACAGAAACAAGCTGCTGGGATTGAGGTGAGATTTTGCCTGCGTGGATTGTCTGTGTGTGGCACTGCGTACGTTGTTTGCTTGTACACATGTATTTGCTTGTACACAACCTTTCTCCTTGTCCCTCTCAGGTGGAACTGAATGAAATTGAGTCGAGCTGTGAGGAATATCCTCTGACCAGAGCCTTCTGTCAGCTCATCAGCACATTGGTCGAGAGCGCCCTGCCAGTCAACCTGGGGGCGGGGCACCGTGCGCCAGGATTCCAGCCCTACCTGACCTTCCTGCGTGACGCCGTTTTCCTTCCCTTCCCCACCAGAGCCTATCGCCGTGCTGCTGAGAAGGTACGGGAATCTCTCGACAGTTGAGGTCCCTTGTTGGTGACATTAGATGGGAACTGCATAAGACCGGTTTCTGTGGTTGAGGATCACATTTAGCTAGTGAAATTCATTACAACCATGTCAGCACTTGCTCTCAGATGGCATAGAAGTGTGTTTTGCTACTAATACTTACTTCAGGTTTGTCTCACTCTCCACCCCCTCTCTCCCATCACCCCTCCACCACATATGCCCTCTATCAGTGGGAGGTAGCAGATGCTGTTCTGGAGGTGTTCCACAAGCTGCTGAGGGACTACGAGCCCCAGCCCTCAGACTTTGTCCAGGAAACGGTGGAGCTCCAGGGGGAGCAGGTGCTGGCCCACAAGCCCCCCGGCCACAGCCTCATGTTCCACCTGCTCAACGACTCGCCCACCCTCACCCTCTGCCTCAGCCTGCTGGAGGAGGGTGTGCGTCAGCTAGACACCTACTCCCTCTTCCCTGGTCAGTACACACACACACACCTACTCCCTCTTCCCTGGTCAGTACACACACACACACCTACTCCCTCTTCCCTGGTCAGTACACACACACACACCTACTCCCTTCCCTTCCACACACACACACCACTCCCTCTTCCCTGGTCAGTACACACACACACACACCTACTCCCTCTTCCCTGGTCAGTACACACACACACACACACCTACTCCCTCTTCCCTGGTCAGTACACACACACACACACACCTACTCCCTCTTCCCTGGTCAGTACACACACACACACCTACTCCCTCTTCCCTGGTCAGTACACACACACACACCTACTCCCTCTTCCCTGGTCAGTACACACACACACACCTACTCCCTCTTCCCTGGTCAGTACACACACACACACCTACTCCCTCTTCCCTGGTCAGTACACACACACACACCTACTCCCTCTTCCCTGGTCAGTACACGCACACACACCTACTCCCTCTTCCCTGGTCAGTACACGCACACACACCTACTCCCTCTTCCCTGGTCAGTACACACACACACACCTACTCCTCTTCCCTGGTCAGTACATGCACACACACCTACTCCCTCTTCCCTGGTCAGTACACACACACACACCTGTTAGAACGGTTTTTCTTTTGTTTTTACACTGTTGACTTCCCTGTTAGCATTGTACAAGGAGGGGGGCATGTGGGTTTGAGTTGAGACCTGATCATATTTCCAGTATTTTCTCAGGTCACATTGTTGGGTGGCTCACATTTCCGATATCTCGAGGTTACATTTCTTTACATCCACTCATCACTATTGGTTCTGTCCGACTTGCAGGTAAAAAACAGCTGGAGTCTGCGGTGTTGCACTGCCTGTGTCTTCTGGACCTGGCCCTGCAGAAAGAGGTGGTGTTCATGGACCTGCTGAGGGAGAGCCAGGCCTCCCTCATCGTCTCTCCCCTGGAGCAGCTCCTGCAGGGCGTCAGCGCCCAGAGCCGCCGGGCTGACCACATCGTCAACATCGCCAGGTACTGGAACACTTATCTCACCAGGGACTACACACGATGAGACGTTGTGCTAAATCTGGGACATACGCAGAAATGTTGACTTTGAAGTTGAAGTACATTGTCCCTGTCAAATGAAAACAATAGTCAAATTCCCTCTCTCTCTTGTCCCTGGCAGGTACCTGTACCACAGCAGTTCCAACCCGGAGGCGGCCTTCCAGAGTGCTAAGATCCTGCAGAGGATCGCCCGCTACCCCAACATCCAGAACAGACTGGTGGGAGACTTCACACACGACCAGACTGTGAGTGACAAGCTGATGGCTGGCTTCGTGGAGTGTCTGGACAACGAGGGGGCTGAGGAGGGACTAGAGAAAGGAGACGGTGAGTCACACTCTCCTTCTATCATCAATGTTTATCTCTGAGTGTGAAAGATGTCCAGCCTGCCCATCAAAGACCGACTGCCCCTGAAAAGCACCTTCTCATTTTAAAAACAGCCTTTGTTGCATCGATACGAGTCCGAAACATTCATTCTATGGCAATTGACTACAATGTGTAAGTAGGATCATTTTGGTCATAAAGTCAGTTTGGTCCAAAACTTAGATTTGTGAGATGATTATAGGAACAAACTGTATATCACGGACCGAAGGGTGTTGTAACAGTTTTCCTTGGGTTTATTTCAATCCTGCCCACAACTGGCAGCACCCACGTAATCAGCAATTTGGAGCCCAGCTGCACATGACTCAATCGTAATGCCTATTGGCTACTTGGTTTGTCATTCAACATCCCTATGGGGATAGTTAGGGACCATCAGTAAATTACACCATTTACATGGGACAATATATTTTTTAAAGTCCATAGCTCCAAATTTCAATGACTAAACCTCAAACTATAGAAATTCATATACAAATATTGAACGCATTTTATGTGACAACTGAAAGATGCAGCATGAAAATATTGTTCCATTTACATTGTGTAATTTATTGCCTGGCCCCAGTGATAGGCTATCCAATGCCAATTTTGCCACGGTTGCACAATAGCAAATTGGTGAAAGAAGTTGGCTAGCCTAGACGACTTCAAGACACAACTTAGTCTAACCAGGTCACCTAGAAGGGTGAGTGACGAAAGGCGTCCTTATGCTACCCATCCGAAACAGTATTGAACAGTGTGTCTTATGACATTTTGGTCTTCGGTAAGGGTTTTTTCGGCTGTTCGTGCACAATTTTTATTTATTTTTCTCTCGGCAAGCTGAAGTTTGGTAGCCGAAGTCTGCGCCCCTTTGTCGGTGATTGGTCAACAGTAGGGATTCTTCAATGAAGCGCTTGTTGTCATTCAACAAGAGATTAATGGTGTTCATGCGCAATTTTACATCTAAGTGAAAACATTTGCGATTTAAGGTCACCTCGGCAAAATTATATTTATTGAGTTAGATTAATTCGGACTATTTTTAGGAAGTGTATACTGGCTATGGTGTCTCTAGATGGACACACCGTACTATTGCCGAAAGTCTTTTGAGGGAGTATGTGCTCACACTCGTTCGGTTCACCTAGCTGAGTTTAGCTAGGCGCCAGCCAAACCGAAGAACGTGGAAGGCTTAACTGTGTACTGTTTTGGCAGAGGGAATTTACAAACGCTTGTCATGTCCGAACATGACAACATGTGGCTTCGGTCATGGCCGCTGCATTTCTTAATGACCAAGCCCATTCGGTCACTTTGCTCAGCACATCCGTTCAGTCACTCCAATTCACCACCTCTCCTCTCTCTCTCTTCCCTCCAGACTCTGAGCCAGCGAAGAAGGAAGCAAGGATCCGCCACGAGACCCAGATCCACATCCTGAACCTGCTGATCACCTCCCTGGAACTGAAGACCCCCAACCTGGCTCTCTACCTGCTGGGCTACGAGGTCAAGAAGCCCATCAACTCCACCAACCTGCAGGACGCAGGTCAGTAGCTGCTCTTTTCTTTACATCGGGGCTGTATACATTAGGGCACACCGTAGAAAAAAAGTTTTTGCAACGAAAAAACAAACAATTTAAACTAGAGTTGGTTCAGGTAGTCCCTCATCGTTTCAGTTTATTTCTGTTTGGTACGACCCCGGCTTTCATGACTCCACCAGCTTACCGTTGTAAAATCTTCTCTGTGTATCAGGTGTGCTGGGGTGCCCACGGAGCTGCCTGCATGCCATCCTGAGTCTGCTGCAGAGAGGCAGTGAGAGACGCTCGGGACCCGTGCTCACCAGCCAGGCCCCACACCTGGCTGAGCTCTGTTACCAGGTGATCTACCAGCTGTGTGTGTGCTCGGACACGTCAGGACCCACCATGCGCTACCTGAGGACCAGCCAGGACTTCCTGTTCACCCACCTGCAGCACCTGCCCTTCATCCTACCAGGTGAGCTCCTCACTGGCATCTCAATACACTTCCTATCCTGGTCTCCTCTCCTTCATCTGCGCTGAATCTGAAAAACAGGATAGGTGGAAGTATTACGGAAGGTGCCAACCAGGGCATTTGTAAACCTACAAAGACTCAGTCATCCTTCTTAACTGAGCCGACAGAGAGGAAGGCGACTACTCGGGTTGTCACACTCTTCTCTCTAACCTGTGTCCCTCCCTCTACCCTCCCAGGTGATGAGATCTCCGCCCTGTCCCAGATGTCCTGGCTCATGAAGACAGCGGCCATTGAACTCCGAGTAACATCACTCAACCGCCAGCGCTCACACACCCAGCGCCTCCTCAACCTGCTGCTGGATGACCAGCCTCGCACTCAGCACGCAGGTAACCACTACGACACACACACACACACACACACACACACACACACACACTGTAGAACTTACATTGTTTGGGATGAGTTGTTGTTCATTGATGTAAATGGGATATGAGTAAAAGTGGAAAAGCAGAAGGCATGACAGTTGATCTGTTTCTTTAATCAGCGGATGGGGAGACCGGCATGGAGGAGAGCAGATCTGTCAGTGGATTCCTGCACTTTGACACCGTCTCCAAAGGTTAGTTCTAGTTCTTCACACCAACATATCTAACTGTGAACCATATACAATCTGTCACTACAGGCCCTTTTTGTATTGTATTGTAAGTTGCGGATGTCAAGAGCTGGTTGTTTAGCTTGTTGTACCGTATCATTTTATGGCGTACTCATCTGCTGTCCATGTGTGACGACATCATCAGTGCGTAGGAAGCTCCTCAGCGTGCTGGATGCCATTAACTTCAGCCAGGATGTGCCAGAGCTGCTGCAGCTGGACTTTTTTGAGCGCACTCAGATCGAGCAGGTCATCGCCAACTGCGAGCACGTCAACGAGCACGGACACACCGTCTGCAACGTCAAGGTGGGCCTGGCTTTCAGTTTGCGTATGTAAACACAACCTTGCATTTTTGTTACTATGTCATTTTTCTAATGATGTCGTCATCTCCACAGTTACTCCATCGAGTCCTGGTAGCGGAGGTCAACGCCCTTCAGGGGATGGCAGCCATTGGACAGAGGCCACTGTTGATGGAGGTGAGTGCTGGCAGTATGATTTAGAGCAGGGAATTTTGAACTGGGGTCCGCGGTACTGCAGTGGGTCTGTGTTCTTTAGTTGTTTTAGAAAAAATATTTAGGATTTATTTCTGAAAACAAATCATTTGATTATCACAAGCTGCAACAGAATATTATCGTGGATACTATTTTTGTCTCTGCGTCTAGTATGAAGGAGGTAGTTTCACAAGCCAATGCTAACTATCGTTATAAAGAGAACTATAACATTTAAACAATAAAGAGAACTATAACATTTAAACGATAGTCTATTGATTTTGATATGTTTGAGCATAGGAGCACAGGGTTAGCCATGGCAAAATGCATAGGCTTTCAGGAAATTAGCTTTAAAAATGCTACATTTTCTCTCGGTTCAATGGACAAATGTATAACATTGCAGAAAATTGGTTTTAACAACCGCAACATTTTCTCTATGCTGCCAAGAGACCTTCCTAGCTAATATACTATGTTAGTTTACATTTCCAATAATTGGTGGGGTGGTCAAAATAATGAAACAAATCTATTCATTTGAAAAATTTGACTACTTCTATTTGCTATTATTCACAATGATAAAATGTGATATTACATTTTTGCTAACATATAGTAGGGGTCACCGGACAAGAAAAAGTTTAAAACCCCTTATTCAGAGTATAGTAGTATGGTCTTTTTCTTGCAAAATGATGCTCAGGATACTGTTCAGGAGCGTGAAGCGTTACAGAACATTAAGAAAGAAACATTCTGACTGTTTCACCTAACTGAACAAACCCTTGATTTGTGTGCTCACTCCCCAGGAGGTGAACTCCATCCTGCAGCAGGTGGTGGAGAGGAATCGTGTGCGTCGGAGCCTGAGTGCCAAGCGCCATGCGCTGCAGTCATGGAGAGGTCTGGTGGAGACCCTGCTCACCGCCTGCCCTGCAGACCTCATCCCTGCAGACGACAGACAGATCATAATCAGGGACCTGCTGCTGGACCTGCACGACAAGGTGTGTGTTTGTGGACATGTTTAACTATACTTGTGGGGACCAGAAGAATAGTAAACGTACAAAATTTGACCAACTGGGGACATAAAGGGTTTAGGGTTAGAATTAGGTTTATGGTTAGGAGCTAGTGTTAAGGTTAGGTGTTTGGGTTAGGTTTATGGTTAGGGAGATAAGATTTTCAATGGGATTGAATTGTGTCCCCACAAGGTTAATTATACAAGACTGTGTGTGTGGGAGAGATTGTGTGTGTATGGCAACTCTGTAAAATGGTCTAAGTTCTCCTGTCTCTACCAGGTGTTGTCAGAAGACTCCGCAGGAGAGCTGATGCCCATAGTAGCCGGGGCTGTGTTCACCCTCACCGCCCACCTCAGCCAATCGGTGCTGTCGGAGCAGCAGCAGGGGGCGGGGCTGGAGGGAGGCTCATCGTCGGGCTTCGCCTCCATCGCTAACTCTGCTCTGCACCTGATCCTGAGGAAGCTGCTTGACTTCATCCTCTGTACGGGTGGTGGATTCCAGCGTCTGCGTGCACACCTGTACGGCGCTCTGCTCTACTATCTGCAGATCGCCCAGAAACCTGAGGAGCCAGATACACTGCAGCAAGGTATTGTTGAGCTACAGTATTGCTGGGAAGACGCAAAAAAACTTGGGAGAATTATGGACGCAACTTTAGGACGCTATGTAGTAGTGTGTATTTTCTCTGGTCATTGTTTGCAAACCTTAGTTTAGTTTATTAATTTGACCATTTTAAAAACAAGCACACAAAACTGTAAAAAGACTTGCATGTAGATGAGTAGAATCATTGACGATTAAACACAGCAAAGTCTAGGAATTTACATTGTGGTTGTCTTGTGGCAGGTAGCCTAGTGGTTAGAGCATTGGGCCAGTTACCGAAAGGTCGCTGGTTCAAATCCCTGACCCAACAAGCAAGGAACTTAACTTAGCTCCTGTAAGTCTCTCTTGATAAGAGTGTCTGCTAAATGGCTAAAATGTCAATGTAAAATGTGACAAGATGGCTCGGCAACACAGTTGTACACCGTATGGCATCGAAGGGAGATATAGATAGATATCTCAAAATCAAAGAATAAATACCTCAAATGTTTATTATTGAGGTTATATCGACGGGGACATAATATGATCATACAGTTTCTAAAGTAGCAATCTGTTTCATGTTATTTATCACCGGATTTACTTAACACAAGGCAGGTAAATCATGACATGGCACAAGTGGGCCTTCCCTCTTTTGTTTTCTATTGCTCCTCTATTGTTCCTCAATCAACGGGGGAGGCCAATGACATCACGACTTCCTTCTTTTTAAAGCTGCCTAGAGAGGCTATTGTTTTGTTTTTATTGGCAAAGGCCGCTCATTCCATTCGGAGGCTCCAGTATACAAGAAAGTACCTTTCCCAGCATTACTCCTGACCCTGTATAAGCAGACATTAGCAACACCTGATCTGGTGTTGTGGTTGTGTGCATCTCTAACATGGGGAAAGTAATCAGTCATATCTGGGCGCAGAATCATAAATAATCCTGGACACCCTAGCCTCAACAGGCAGCCCGTTGAGTTCCTGAAAGCAGCACCTGCCTATGTGAGTACGTGGACTCGCCTTCAATACTACCCTGATCAGTTTATTCTGGGCTATCTGGAGCTCCCCCTTCAGAAGCTTAGATAAGCCCCCAACACATACAACTACTAGCGTAGTCAAAATGACATTGAATGAGGGCAGTGGCTAGCATTCTCATGGACACTGAACCATTTACCTTACACTTCTAAAAGCAAGAAGATTGACCTGTGCGGTTAATGCGGGAAGAGATTTCAGACCCCAAACAAACTAAAGATGCATATCTTTGTCATCTTTCCCTCCCTCTCTCCAGCGGGGAAGTCTATGTGGGAGCGTCTGACTGCTCCTGAGGATGGGTTCTCCAAGCTGCAGAGGGAGAACCTGGCCATCATCGAGAGCTACGGCACAGCCCTCATGGAGGTGGTGTGCAGGGATGCCTGCGACGGCCATGAGATCGGCAGGGTGTGAAATCAGACGCGCGCACACACTAACAATCAATCCGATATGCAATACTGTATCTTGAACTCCAGCCTGCCTGTCTGACTTCCTCTCCCTCTGCTTCTCTCTCTGTCAGATGCTCGCCCTGGCCGTGCTGGACCGGATCCTGTCCATAGACCGTCAGAGCCAGTGGCTGCTGTACGTGTGTAACAGTGGTTACCTGCGTGTGTTGGTAGAGAGCCTGAGGCAAGACGATACAGCCCTGCAGACCCTGCTCAGCCCCCAGCCCCCGCTGCTCAAACCTCTCTACATCTACGAGAGCAAGATGGTGAGAAAGGGAAGGGAGTGCACAAACACTAACCTTAAAGGGTACAGCACTCACTGCTCCAAAACGTTTACATCTATGTGTGAGATAGAAAGGGTTTATATTCATACACTTCCCCCACCCTCAAAAGGGAGTGTGTACACACACACACACTAAATGACCCACTGTTCTTTGTTTGTCTGTTAGGCCCTGTTGACGCGAGTGGCTAAGACAGGCCAGGGGGCCGTGGAGCTGCTGCGCTGTGGTCTGGTGTCTCAGCTGGTGGAGTGTCAGGTGTTTGACATGGTGCCTGACAGTGACTCACACAGGTAAGGAGGGGATGAAGAAGTAGAGTGAAACGGCTGGAAAGAGGGCGTTACAGATTGTTCTTTGTGGTCACTCTCAAAGTAACTTTTTTCCTTAGCCATCACATACAGTGCTTTCCAAAATTATTCAGACCCCTTGACTTTTTCCGGGTTTTGTTACATTACAGCCTTATTCTAAAATGTATAATTTTTTTTCTTCTCAATCTACACACAATACCCCATAATGACAAAGCAAAAACAGGATTTTAGAAATGTTTGCAAATGTATAAAACTTCTCACGTTTACATAAGACGCTACAAGCTTGGCACACCTGTATTTTGGAAATCTCTCCCATTCTTCACTGCAGATCCTCTCAAGCTCTGTTCAGTTGGATGAGCGTTCAGTTGGGGAGCGTCACTTCACAGCTATTTTCAGGCCTCTCCTGAGCTCTTCGACCGGGTTTAAGTCCGGGCTCTGGCTGGGCCACTCAAGGACATCCAGAGACTTGTCCCGAAACCACTCCTGTGTTGTCTTGGCTGTGTGCTTAGGATCGTTGTCCTGTTGGAAGGTGAACCTTCAACCCAGTCTGGGGTCCTGAGCTCTCTGGAGCAGGTTTTTTATCGAAGATCTCTCTGTACTTTGCTCCCGTTCATCTTTGTGTCGATCCTGACTAGCCTCCCAGTCCCTGCTGCTGAAAAACACCCCTAGAGCATGATGCTGCCACCACCATGTTTAACTGTAGGGATGGTGCCAGGTTTCCTCCAGATGTGACGTTTGGCATTCAGGCCAAAGAGTTCAATCTTGGTTTCATCAGACCAGAGAATCTTGTTTCTCATAGTCTGAGAGTCCTTTAGGTGCCTGTCATGTGCCTTTTACTGAGGAGTGGCTTCCGTCTGGCCACTCCACCAATAAAGGCCAGATTGGTGGAGTGCTGCAGAAATGTTTGTCCTTCTGGAAGTTTCTCCAATCTCCACAGAGGAGCTTTGTCAGTGACCATCGGGTTCTTGGTCACCTCCCTGACCAAGGCCTTTCTCCCCCGATTGCTCAGTTTGGCCGGGCGTCCAGCGCTAGGAAACGTCTTAAGAAGAACTGTGTTCTTGGGGACCTTCAATGCTGCAGACATTGTTTGCTACCCTTCCCCAGATCTGTGCCTCGACACAATCCTGTCTTGGCGCTCTACGGACAATTCCTTCGACCTCATGGCTTAGTTTTAGCTCTGACTTGCACTGTCAACTGTGGGACCTTTTACTTTTATATAGACAGTTGTGTGCCTTTCCAAATTATGTCCAATCAATTGAATTGACCACAGGTGGACTCCATTCAAGTTGTAGAAACATCTCAAAGATGATCAATGGAAACAGGATGCACCTGAGCTCAATTTTGAATCTCATAGCAAATACTTATGTTAAATGAGATTTCAGTTTTTTTTTTTTTAAATATAAATTTGCAGACGTGTCTAAAAAACAGTTTTTGCTTTGTTATTATTGGGTATTAGATTGATTTAAAAATGTATAAGTCTAATGTAACAAAGTGAAAAAAGGGAAGAGGTCTGCATACATTCCGAATGCCCTGTGTGTATCCTTATTGATTAACTGAATCGTGGTATAAATCTGAGTTGTCATATTTGACCCGTTCCCTGTGTGTCTCTAGGGTGTTTGGTCAGAGGGACCCTTCAGGGTTCATCCCCAGCCCTCTGGACCGCTACAGACAGATCCTACTGCCTGCTCTCAGGTTGTTCCAGGTCATCCTCACGTCCACCACCACACACCACCAGCAGGGGGCAACACAGGTCCTCCAGTGGCTGATCGTCCATGCCGACACCATCCAAGGGCTGCTGCGCTGTCAGGAGCTCGGTATGGGAGCGCTGCAGGAACTCTCCCTGCTCACAGGCATCATCAGCAAGACTGCCTTGCCAGGTACACCCATCCACACCAGGGACAGTCACAACACCTAGCTGGGGCACACCTGGGTTCGGGACTAATGTGATATTATGGTGCTGGTTTTGTGTGTGTGTGTAGGAGCTCTTGAGGGACAGGACGTGAACAGTGCAGCTCTGCCGGAGTTCCAGGGTCACATTAGCAGATTTCAGGTAGATACTGGCACGATACTAACACCCTGTCTCACGCTCCTGTGTCTCTTTTCAGGACCTTCAGTCACAGCGTCAGTAGCTGGACATTTAGTCCTGCTAGGTTACTCAATCCAATCAGGTATTTTGTGATGTGTAACAACATGCCTCTCCCCTAGCGTCAGTGTCTGTCTCTGCTGGGCCGTCTGGCGGGGAGCGAGAGGGAGCGACTCCTGAAGCAGGCAGAGATTGCAGCCCCGGGGGACCCTGCCGAGCGACGGGAGGAGATGGAGGTGGCCATGCAACAGGTACGATAGAGGAATGGTAAAAAGAAAATCTATGAAGCACGTTTCCGGATCTGTTTGTTTCGTCTTTCCAACTCCTGTTGTTACAATGACAGTGTTTTTATTGTTGTTGTCCCCAGGTGTGTGCTAACATCATGGAGTACTGCCAGACCCTGCTACTGCAGAGCTCAGCCCAGGCCCAGTTCAGCATCTGTCTCTTCAGCCCCTCGGTCAACGAACCAGCCAGCCGAGACGGCCACACAGGTTAGACTCTCTTCCGCTATGCTGCGTGTCCTAATAATTTGGTGGCTGGTTATATTTGTCCTATTTCATTGGAATTTTGTTTTTTTGCTTATCCCAACCTTCCCTCTTGAGACACCTACTGCCAGAGTATGTGTGTGGGATAGAAACCCTAACCTGCTTCACACCTATCTGTTCCTGGAGAGCTACCCTCCTGTAGGTTTTTGTTCCAACCCCAGTTGTAACTAACCTGTTTCCATTTATAAACCAGCCAATGATACAAATCAGGTGCACTAGATGATGGTTGGAGTGACAACCTGCAGGATGGTAGTGCTCCAGGAACAGGGTTGGAGAGCCTTGACTTACACACGCACACCCACCCACATGTTCCTCTCAATCTCCCCCGTCTGTGAATGACTAAAATCCTCTCCTGCCTCAGACCTGGCCCTGCCATCAGCCCTGTACTCTCGTGTGCCCAGCCTGGGTCTGGTTCTCTTCCTGCTGAAGAACAGCGCTGCGGACTTCTTCCGCTTCCACCAGAGCCATAGACAAGCCCTGGGCAAGCTGCAGAGCCTGGAGCAGCTGCCCCCAGAAGAGCTCAAGGAGGTAACACACACACTCGACCTCTTGATAAGGTGATGTATAAAGTGCCTCAGCCCTAACCAGTCTCTCTGTCCTGTGTGTAGCTGTGCGCGGCCCTGGTGTCTGGTACTGGTGGAGTAGAGAAGATCTCCTCTGTTCAGCGGAGCCTCTTGGCCAAGAGACGCCTGGTCCAGCTCATCAACAACAGAGCAAAGCTGCTGGCCCTCTGCTCCTGTATCCTACTATATTAAATTGAACCAGACCAGATTAAGCCAGATTAAATTACATTTAGCTACCCCCAGACCAGACTGCTGTGCAGGAGTTAGGTAAAGGGACTGAGCCAAAGGTTTATGGTTAATCTCAGGGTGGTTTTGATTTAGAGACAGGGGTGTCGAACAAGCCCATTCAATCTGGCCCGCGGGTGGTTTGAGTTAAACAAAAATATATATTAATTTATAAATTTTTGTGGGAAAATTCTCAATTGTAATGCCTAAAACCAAATGGAAACTGTAGAAGTGCTAATGGACCTAGATTTCTAGTTTTTCACAAGCTAGATAGTCAGAAAGCATCACAATCCAAAAGTGATGGATAGACCATTTTTTAGAAACATTAAGTGTGGCCCTCCCGACCTCTGAAGACCGGATGTGACCAGTGGTAGAAAAATGTGACACCTGTTAAAGTATTATTGATGCAATTCCCTGAGCTGTAGCTGCATTCATGTAAATGGAACATTTCTTTGAAAATACCGTCATAAGTGGTGAGCATGAGAAATGCCTTGACCTAACCACACCTCAGATGTGATTGAGACCTGCCTGTTTGTGATGTGGCGCCACCTGGAGTACTACCTGTTGTACTGCACCCCCACTGACCCCAAAGACTCCCTAATGCCTGGCGCCAGCGCCTACAGATCACGCTTGACTGACGGTGAAGCTCTAAACTGGCTCAATTAACCCTCTGGGGTGGATTAAGATTGGTCCCCTAGGGATAGCAGAAATGTTTTAGATTATTTTGGGGGGGATTATTTTTATTTTTTCTTTACTTCTCAATCTGAACCGTCTTTCATCTATATCATGATAAATGATGGGTAGCCTTTTTCCTGGTTGTGTTGATCACATCCCTTCTTACTGGTGTGCTTCTCCTGTGTTCCCCAGACTCGTTTGGACGTGCCCTGGGCCTGTCCCGAGTCAGCCAGCAAGACCTGGAACAGGTGAGTTACTATCTGGACTATGCTAACAGTGGGGGAGAAACATGTTTGTAAATAATCTGTACGTATGCCCCTTGAAATGTTGCGGTCCTCCAACTGTGTCAAAGGGCGGAGCGTGACAGGGCCTATGTCTACACAGTACCTAGAACTATGTGATTGAGAGCACCGATTTTAGGAAAAATATGTACAGGTGACGATGCATGTATAGGAATTAGTGAGTGTGTTTTCAGCTTGAGTGGCAGGCACTTTTGCAAGTCTCTCGTGAGTTAGTTCCCAGTAAGACTGACTCCTCTCCTGTCATCACCAGCTGCAGAGTGACATGGGGGCAGGCTTCGGAGAGGCTCTACAGAGGAAGCTGCTGGAGGTAGAGGGGCTATACAGCCAGGTCCGCTCCCGCTACACCTTCATCCAGGCCCTGGTACGCAGGATCCGAGGCCTGCTCCGCCAGCCCAAGAGCTGAGACACTCAACGGCCCATACATAACAGACCTTTACAAAAACACACTCATGAAATATTAAATGAAAGATTTTTTTGGCTTGATCATAGCTTTTGGTGATATGGATTTTTTTTTTTCTATTGTGAAATTAAAATACTTTTCTAAAATGTAATGATTTACCAACTAATTATTGGTTTGTTTCCTCTTTTGTAATGGGACTCATGATCAGAGTAAGTAGGAAAGAGAACTAAAACTGTAAAGGTCAACAAGTCATAGTGAAAGTAGGATCATATTCACAAAGCAACCAGTGACATACTTCCGTAATACTTAATCTTGTTTTATTTTCTTACAAGGTACACTTTATATAAGATGGTAAAGTGCGTAGATTCTCAGAACTTGGGGACGGGGGAATCGGGAGAGTGAACAAACAATCTGGTTTTACATTCAGATCTTAAGACAGGATTGGTGTGCTCTTCTGCATTCTGTGAGTACGGAGAGAATGGTATTGGAGAGGTGCATTGTACAGGGGATTGGAACGTGTATTCCATTCAACACTTAATTCTGCAGTCCTAGATTAGTCACACAATTTGAATGAGGGACAACACCTTAGTGAATCTGTTTGTTGACATGGCAATTTGAGGGCTAACATTTGTGCTACTTTCCTTAAACCATCATGCACATTCTGTGAATTACTTTTTAAATACATGTTTACTTCTGATTGTGCTGCTTTGTGGGGTGATGTCCCCATGTAAGACTAGATCTGGGTCCTTAGTCTAGTCATCCCTGTTGGTAAGCTACAAAGAACTCCACTATGTATATTATACATTCAGATAAGATCAATCTATACATGTCTACAACGGGGCTGTGGGGCTAGGTCATAAAAGCTGTACAACCATTCACTCATCCTCAATGCTGTCTTCATACTAAAGGCCTACAGGATTAGAGTAAAGGCTCTAATGACTGACAAATTCTCAATCACAGCAGTGGTAAAATGTGACACTTTTCTACACATTACTCTAAAGCAACCACATCCTGGTCAGAGGTCACTGACTTGGGAGAAGTTTGTGGATTCCAAGGTGAGGAAGGTTGGGACAGGTGCAGCAGAGTACCCATAATGCATTGCCTGGCTGGAAAGGCTATCCCTCAGCGGGTTTGGATTGAACCCTGATCGTTCTGGATGGGTGAGTACTTCTGCATCCTTTCCATTAGTTTATGGGGTTACAGCGATTGAAAAGTATAGAGTGATCCTCTCGATTGCTATTCTGACTAATAGGTCTTTCTGGGACCTTGACCCAGGTACAAGAGGAACTCTGTTTGATGGATTCTATTCTTGCCAGTAGAACATGGCTCCTGGCTACTGTGATGTGAAACTATCTGATTGGAGAAGTGAGGACTGAACTTTCCCTGTGATAGTATCCTAGGACAGGACCCTTTACTTTGAACCACTGTTCCTATGTCAGAAGTATGTTAGGTTTTTCGATCAAAAACACTGCTCAAACTTTATCAAAACATTGAGAGCATTGGTTCTTTGTACATGAAAATGGAGTAACATTATATACAGGGCTAATTCATAATAGACAGTGTAGTTCTAACAAGTCCCTCTTGATTCACATCGGCAGACCCACATCTATGAAGCTGGAGGAGGTCTGTGAGGGCTGAGCAGGGACGGTAGACACCCCACTATTTTATCTGATCGAGGCTGGGCCACTCTGGTCTACTTATTGCCCCCCGCTTCGGAGATGGCGAGACATCTCACTGACTCATTTATTCTGGTCACGGTTGGGCGAGCGGGAGGGGACAATAAGTAGACAAGAACAAACTGTTCCCTCTGACGTGAGCATGACAGACAGGAACCTTTAAACGGCTTGAGTAAACTATCGTATTTACTATTTTGGGCTACTCAGAGAGCAAGATACACCCCAGGTAGGTTGCCCTGAACAGGGGGAAGTAGAGACCGTTCTGAGGTCCATTTCCCCCCTGCTCCGCTCTAGTGATGACTGGATTGTGTTCTTCCCATGCCAGCACAGATCTGGTGGTGGTGGAGCCAAGCCAAGTCCTCGCTTAAGATTTGTAGAATCCACTCTGGGGAGGAGAGGCAGCTTATCCAGCACTGACTTTGCACATTTGTCTTGTGTGTCCATGAAGGTAGCATGGGAGTGTGTGTGTGTGCATACATGCACATACGTCTCTGGTGGCCCTCAGCTGTTAAATGCCACACCACACAGTTAGGTACTGTCTGAGCTTGTCTCTTGGGTGTCCGTGGCGTTGGCAGTGGCATCGTTGGGCATCTGGGACTCTGGCACCTCCCCAGTCACAGCCACCCGGATCACCTTGAGCCAGCGCTGTTTCAGCTCTTCGCTTTCGGCCACGAAGCTGTGGACAGACTTTGACTGGGACAGACGGAAGCTGGCTGGAGGGTCGGCAGGCCGGGGGCTGTCCTCCACAGAGTAGCCCAGCAGAGGGATAGAGGACTGGGCCTTCACATCCTGAGAGAGGGGAGGAGATGGAAAAGGTAGAGATCATTTATATCTTAACTTGGGCCAGGAGTTTTCCCTGGTCAGATCAAAGAGTGAGGGGGAAAAACTCCAGGAACCATTCATAACACCCCGTGCTTCACAGTGGTAGAGCATGTTGCTGTGATTGACAGTATCCAGATGACGTGGCTGACCTGTGGGGCTCCGTAGAGGTAGAGAACCAATGCCTCCTTCTCTGGGATGACGCACCACACCTTCCCCCAGGGCTTGTTCTTCTCACAGTGCTGCAGGAAGCCACAAATTATACTGCTTCCGGAGAACTGTGCCGCCTCGATCTGGGGACAGAGGAATGCAGTTTAGACACAGAAGATATAGGGTGGCAGGTAGCCTAGTGGTTAGAGCATTGGACTAGTAACCGAAAGGTTGCAAGATCAAATCCCCGAGCTAACAAGGTACAAATCTGTCGTTCTGCCCCGAACAAGGCAGTTAACCCACTGTTCCTAGGCCGTCATTGAAAGTAAGAATTTGTTCCTAACTGACTTGCCTAGTTAAATAAAGGTCAAATAAAATATGCAGACGCAGTTGTGCATGCGTTTCCCTTTTCCCCTTACCTCCAGAATGCCCTTCTTCTTGCCCTCGGCCTTCTCCTCTCCAGTCAGGATGGAGTAGCAGTCCTTACACACCTTGTTAATCTTGTTGCTGTCGTACTCCAGGGCCACTTTATTGTCTGAGCACTTCCAACACACAACCTGATACAGGGACAGAAGACACATCAGTCTAATCCGGAATGAACGACAGCCAGCCGTCAAATGGGTTGAGTATAGCATTTAGTATAAGCACGTTATAATGGGTGCTGAGGGAGAGAGAGAAGGGGGTCAAAACGGACACTTCTCACTCACATATCCGCAGGCGCGACAGTGGTGTCTCCGTCGTGTCAACGCATTGAAGGGCTCTTTACACTTCATACACATTGTCACCTCCTTGTCCCGAATCCAGCGAGGAGCACGTTTCCCCAGCTCTGCCGTCTAGATTACAACACATACAAACACATGTAGCTCAGACACGAGAAGGTCATTGGTACAGATGCAGTGCACAGGACCTAGTGATAGAGGAGTAAGAGGTCAGAGGTCATGTTCATTGTGGCGGCACTCACTGACACTTCCTCCACGTCTTTGGAGGCGGACTTGAACGTCTCGTTCTTCTGATGGAAGATCTCAATGGTTTCCTGGAAAGCCTGCAGGCCACACAGACAAAGACAGGTCAGTAATACACGCCCAAATGTACTGAACATACAGAAAATATAACTATAAGATAGTGGAAACCAATAAGAATGTGATTATGTACCTTTATCCAGTTGTCTTTGTCTTGTTCGGAGCTGAAAAATACAATGAAAAACAACAGTAGTGAGCCATTTTGTCAGTTGTGGGATTGTGGTGTAACTTATGTAGTGAGCTGTGGTTTGGGGTAACCACAATGACTCCAATCTATAGAATGTTATGTTACACTGTTTATCATGAGCTGTTGTAGTGCACTTATCATACACTAAGCCCCCATAGGGTTGGCATAGAATTTGGGTGGTACAGTTATCCATATTGTTAGCAATAGGCCGTGGGACTGTAGTATACAGTCAACAGCTATTTTGAGAATCATGGCTGTAAAGAGTTTTCATACAAATGGCCATAGGTGGAGTAGAACACTTATCTTGAGAACAATAGCAGTTATCCATTATTTGGCTCTGTAGGGTGTAATAAGGGTGTAGTATGGGGTGGATTGAGATCTTGCCTGGCTTGCAGCTCCAGAGTCCTCTCCTTGCCAGACACCTGGAAGGTGTGAGGGTAGTCTTCGTTGATGGTCTCCAGCACCTTCATGCCCTCGATGCCGATGCGGGTGCGCACCGTGTACTTGGCCCCTCCCAGGCTGAATTTGGGCACGCAGTACAACAGCATGTTGTTGAACTGAGGGGGAAACAAAGAAACACCTGTGATTAATGCTTGTTTTGATAATATATTGCCTCAGACTTGGATGAGATTACGGATACAGTGAAATGTGTTTATGTGTATGTTTGTGTGAGTTTCTCACCAGGAAGAGGTATCTCTCCATAGCCGAGGTGTTCCTGGCAGCCAGCTTCAGGATGTGTCCCTCCTTGATGAACTCATTGGAGGCGTTGACGATGTCCTCCTCCTCCCCCAGCATCTCATAGATCTCCAGCAGCTTCTTCAGATTCTCCTGAGAAGGGAAGGGGTTCAAAATGCTTGGTTGGGTTCAAGCACTAGCCAAAAAAGTGTCTCAGAGTAGGAGTGTTGATCTAGTATCAGCCCCCCCCCCCGTCCATATAGTCTTATTCATTCAAATCTTAAAGGAAAAACTGATCCCAGATCAGCACTCCTACTCTGACAAGCTTTTTGAATACGGGTCCTGATTTTATTTCAGATTATAAGAGTGGTGTGCTATCAGTGGGATTGTACTTACAGATTTTCGAATGGCACTGTTGGAGTGTGTGGCTGCCATGGCGATGATGTCCAATGACTCTGAGAAACAAGGGATGATTCATTTTGACCTTTCTAATAAAAAATGTTCTACAATTGTGAACAACAGATTTGTTCCTTTTCAATGTAAGGCAAATGTTTTCACTGGGCATTGGACGATTCGAATATCTTCAATTTTTAATGTGAAGTAAATTATACATGATTATAATGACAAGAAGTCTGTCGAAATGAGTTACATGTAGTCCTGCTCTAATGTGTTATATTATAAATAGTAAAAGCCCTCCTGTGAATTTCCAGTGTTGTACTCACTCTCTGCATCTCGGCGGTCGGGGTCGTCCTGAGGCAGTTTCTTCAGGTAGTCTTTGAGCAGCATCTCGTAGCGGGGAACTCTCTGTACCGGCTCCAACATGTGGTGTTGGAGCGTCAGACTGCCACACGCCTCCTGGCTCTGACAAACACACAGCAAAACAGTCCATTGTCACTTCAAGGTTGAAGGCTTAAAAGTAAAGTCACACAAATAGTTTGAGGCATATCCATTCAACAGGATCAATGGACACAACAATAAATGGATTGTTCTATGACTATTTATTGCCACAGTTTCTGTTATATTTGATTGTTTCTTTAGGTTACAGCTGGAGGGCACCCTTACCTTGTTTTCTAGTTTCCAGGTTACCCTTGTTATTACTTATTCGATGCACCGGTGTTTAGTTACCTTCTCTGTTCACCTGATTGCCTTGTCATTTAGGTTCCTCAGTTGGCCTGTATCTGTGATTTTTGGGCTTTCTCCTAGTAAACCAAATGAGAGCCCTCGGCTCGCAGCAAATATATGTATATCCACAGGTAAATGATTAAAACTCAGACCATGTTGTCGTGTCTTTGGCATCATTAATGGTGAAGACTTATTTTATCAAATCATTTATCTGTAAGTATTATTATGTGATTAAACTAATCATTTACATTTAATTAACTAGGAAGTCGGGGCACCACGGACAATCTTCAGATTGCAAAATTATAATTTTCCGAATATAACTCTTCAGATATTTTAATATCTGATCAACTAGTCTTCAATTAATTATTCTTTACCTTACGTCAGTCTCTGTTCAAACGTCGTAGAATTCTAGGTTATCTGCACAAACCCAGCCTAAACCATGAATCGTCCATACACCAATTGGCTTAATCATGTATTTACTCACTAACTAAATAATCACAGAAATGCATAACAAACAGTAAATATTGGTTACTAACAATTATAGGGATGATCTCCTAGTGGGCTAAACCAATATGACGGTTTGGTATACAAAGGGAAGGGGGTGTGGACAGAGCGGGAAAGACAAAATGGATCACTACACACAGTGGATAATTAGATTAATTGAATTGCTAATCCTTTGCACATGAACGCTCGCTCAATCTCGAATAATTGCAATTAATATAGTTACGCCCATATGTCGGTGTCTTCTCTGTTGGAATCTTCGGACAGTTGGCGGGAGAGTCATTTCATTAGAGTCTCTGGTTACTCATGGTGGTTGCTCTATCGGCGGCTCCTGATAATGTCTGTTGTAATGGATACGTCGGCGGTTGTCGGTATTCACATCCCAGGATTACATCATTTATAGCTGCAGACTAGTAATTAGTATCTAAGATTTGCTGTGTCGCTTCACGTGGTATAGTTTTCTAGTTTTGGTAATCAAACCTGTGCCACCTCAGCTTACACCGAGGTATGCGTGGTCTTAACTATTCGCAATCACAGCTCACGCTGTGGGTTTGCTTCGTCTGAATATTTTTTGGGGGGATTTTAGGAGGGGCTTTTTTTCGTAACAGTTAGAAGAGGGCAGTTCCATAACACCAGATCATGTCTGTGCTCACGGGGGCGTGGCAGCTGACAAGTTAAACTTTACAGGCAATACAATTCTCTCAAAATTAAAGGTTAACATCACTTTGCATCATTTCATAAATACTTTCATCTTTACTCATTCATTTTATACAAGAATTAGATGCAAACTAGAGGTCGACCTTTTATGATTTTTCAACACCGATACCGATTGGAGGACCAAAAAAAGCAGATACCGATTAAATCGGACGATTTTTATATATATATTTTAATAAATAAAAATAAAATAGGCCGATTAAATCGGTATCTGCTTTATATATATATATATAAATGGCACTGTTGGAGTGTGTGTATATATATATATATATGTGTGTGTAATAATGACAATTACAACAATACTGAACTTTTACTTTTAGCTTAATATAATACATAAATAAAATCTATTTAGTCTCAAATAAATAATTAAACATGCTCAATTTGGTTTAAATAATGCAAAAACAGAGTGTTGGAGAAGTGAAAGTGCAATAGGTGCCATGTAAAAAAGCTAACGTTTAAATTCCTTGCTCAGAACATGAGAACTTTAGGTTGTAGTTTTTGGAATTATGACGCATCAACTATTTCTCTCTATACCATTTGTATTTCATATACCTTTGTCTATTGGATGTTCTTATAGACACTTTAGTATTGCCAGCCTAATCTCGGGAGTTGATAGTCATAAACAGTGCTGTGAAGCAAGCATTGCTAAGAGCTTCTGGCAACCACTGCTCAGTCAGACTACTCTATCAAATCATAGACGTAATTATAATATAATAAACACAGAAATACAAACCGTTGGTCATTAATATGGTCAAATCCGGAAACTATAATTTCGAAAACAAAATGTTTATTCTTTCAGTGAAATACGGAACTGTTACGTATTTTATCATATGGGCAGCAACCCTAAGTCTAACTAAATATGCAGGTTTAAAAATATATACTTCTGTGTATTGATTTAAAGAAAGGCATTGCTGCTTATGGTTAGGTACATTCGTGCAACGATTGTGCTTTTTTCACGAATGCGCTTTTGTTAAATCATCCCCCGTTTGGCGAAGAAGGCTGTGATTCGATGATAAATTAACAGGCACCGCATTGATTATATGCAACGCAGGGCAAGGTAGTTAACCTAGTAATATCATCAACCATGTGTAGTTAACTAGTGATTATGTGAAGATTGATCGTTTTTTCTAAGGTAAGTTTAATGCTAGCTAGCAACTTACCGTGGCTCCTTGCTGCATTCACGTAACAGGTGGTCAGCCTGCCACGCAGTTTCCTCGTGGAATGCAATGTAATCGGTCATGATCAGCGTCCCAAAATGCAGATTACCGATTGTTATGAATCGGCCCCAATTAATCGGCCATGCTGATTAATCGGTCAACCTCTAATGCAAACACCATAATTGAGAAATGTACACATTCAGAGATATAGTTATGCGTTTCCTGTCCTTCGTGAGGTCACAAATGAAACACACAACATAATTGTCCCTTAAGTGTCCATGGATCCTTCCCACATTCTCACAAGTGGACATATAGTTTAATTTTCCCATTTCGGGGATTTAGGAGTCCGGACACTTGAAATCCTTTGTTCACTCTGTGGTCTCGCTCTCTGTATGAAAAGACAGAGTCTCCACCAGGAATTTACGACCTGAGATAACAGAACCTGGGTGTAGGAGAGAGTGAGAGAGGGGAAAGCCACGATCTACACCCAGAAAGGGCCATGTCATGACAGTGTAATTCCTATACAACTCATTTGTTAATCCACAACTGCAGACCTGTGCACTTCTAAATTAGGCCAGTGTTTAGAATCTACGCTAGTACCTGTATGTCCTGGATGATGGCTTTGAACTGTGGCGAGCGGTCCGTCCACTGTTTCAGCAGCTCCATTGCATTGTCAAAGTTCTTCACATACTCAGCGTACATCTTCAGGAAGGGTGTGAGATTCTGCAGGATGTCTCCTAAGCGAGGGGTAGACTCCCTGTAGGGAGGGAGGGAGAGGTGCCAGTTAGATAGGAACCATAAGGTAACCATCTCTCAGCCCTGGAACTCCAACTAGACCCACTGGGCACAAAGTGGTTGAATGAACGCTGCTTCAACGTAATTTGTCAACATATTGCGACGTGGAATTTACTTGGAAAATATATTGGATTTCAAAAAGGTCAGTGAGTGTAAACCGTTGTTTAGAGGGTGAACCAAATTTCAACATAGACAACGCTTGTGTAAAATATATTGAATATGAAGATCTGACATTGTTTTAAAGATAAAGTTATATCCACTATCAGACAAAAATAATAGGGTGGACAGTTCCTCCTACTGGAGAATTGATCTATCTACAGCTAACCCATCGCTCTCCCATCCAGGGTTTTAACCAAGCCCAGCCCTGTTGAGCTATGGTATGTCACTGACTATTACCAATGTCCTATCTTGAGAATTATTGTTGAGAGATCTCCACTTTAAAATGAAATACAGTAGGTTAAAGATGCAATATGCAGAAATCGCTCAGCCATTTCCTGTTTACTAAAATTCTAATTTCAGTTTGTGACAAAAGAAGCAAGCATAGGGGGCCTCCCGGGTGGCGCAGTGGTTAAGGGCAGAGACTCTGGGTTCGCGCCAGGCTCTGGCATAACCGGCCACGACCGGGAGGTCCGTGGGGCGACGCACAATTGGCCTAGCGCCGTCCGGGTTAGGGAGGGTTTGGCCGGTAGGGACAGACCACAACTTCTCTATTTGATGATAAATGGTGTTCTTACTTCATCTAGATTACCAAATACAGTAACTGTGTCTGAGTGAGTCTGATTCTGAATGAGTCAGAAGTGGGATTTAGCTATTGTATTTTATTGCATTCTCAAAAGGCGAGATCTGTGAGTTTGTACACTGAATCTGTGGCCACTGGCCAGTCATGTGAAGCTCACCATTCTCCCATGCGTTTCTCCAGGTCAGGCAGGAGGAACTGGTTGTGGAAGGTGTTGATGGAGGAGATGTTGGAGAAGATGTTCTTCACCACGTCCACTGGGAATGTGCCCTTTAGAGCTTCCTCCGTCAGCTTGGCACAGAACACCTGCATGGTGGCACAACAACATGGCCAGGTGAGTTAAACCACACTGAGTCGATCATAATAATGAACACGGCTTTCTTTTCATTCTGAGGTAGACCTAGGCCAGTGTTCAGTAGGACACACCGTATCAACACATTCGGTTATTGGACAAGTTTAGGTAATGCCTCCCTGTTTCTCACAGTTACAAAACGTTTTCTACCTACCAGTTGTGTAAAGTACTTATTAAGTAAAAATACAAGTGCGAGTTAAGTATTTCTTGGGGGTATCTGTACTTTACTTCTCTATTGACACTATTGTTCAAAAGTTTGGGGTCACTTAGAAATGTCCCTGTTTTTGAAAGAAAAGCAAATTTTTGTCCATTAAAATAACATCAAATTGATCAGAAATACAGTGTAGACATTGTTAATGTTGTAAATTGTAGCTGGAAACTGCAGATTTTTTTATGGAATATCTACATAGGCATACAGAGGCCCATTATCAACAAGGCCAGCATCCCAGACTCGTCTCTTCACTGTTGAGACTGGTGTTTTGCGGGTACTATTTAATGAAGCTGCCAGTTGAGGACTTGTGAGGCGTCTGTTTCTCAAACTAGACACTAATGTACTTGTCCTCCTGCTCAGTTGTGCACCGGGGCCTCCCACTCCTTTTTCTATTCTGGTTAGAGCAAGTTTGCACTGTTCTGTGAAGGGAGTAGTACACAATGCTGTATGAGCCCTTCAGTTTCTTGGCAATTTCTCGCATGGAATAACCTTCATTTCTCAGAACAAGAATCAATTGACGAGTTTCAGAATACATTTCTTTGTTTCTGGCCATTTTGAGCCTGTAATCGAACCCACAAATGCTGATGCTCCAGATACTCAACTAGTCTAAAGGCCAGTTTTATTGCTTCTTTATTCAGAACAACAGTTTTCAACTGTGCTAAAATAATTGCAAAATGGTTTTCCAATGCTCAATTAGCCTTTTAAAATGATAAACTTGGATTAGCTAACACATCGTGCCATTGGAACATAGGATTGATGGATTGATGGTTGCTGATAATAGGCCTCTCTACGCCTATGTAGATATTCCATTAAAAAGAAAATCTGCCGTTTCCAGCTACAATAGTCATTTACAACATTAATTAACATTAAACATAACTACTCTGTATTTCTGATCAATTTGATGTTATTTTAAATGGACAAAAAAGTGCTTTTCTTTCAAAAACAAGGAAATGTCTAAATGACCCCAAAATTTTGAACTGTAGAGTATATGTTTGACAACTTTTACTTCACTACATTCCTAAAGAAAATAATTTACTTTCTTTCTACTCCATACATTATATCTGACACCCAAAAGTACTTGTTACATTTAAAATGCTTAGCAGGACAGGAACATGGTCTAATTCACACACTTATCAAGATAACATTCCTGGTCATCCCTACTGCCTCTGATCTGGTGGACTCACTAAAGACATGCTTTGTTTGTAAATGAGTGTTGGAGCGTGCCCCTGGCTATGCGTAAATAAGAAAATGGCGCCATCTGGTTTTCTTAATATAAGGAATTTGAAATTATTTAAAAACTCTACTTTTGATACTTTATTTAATTTTATTTATTTCACCTTTATTTAACCAGGTAGGCAAGTTGAGAACAAGTTCTCATTTACAATTGCGACCTGGCCAAGATAAAGCAAAGCAGTTTGACACATACAACGACACAGAGTTACGTATGGAGTAAAACAAAAATACAGTCAATAATACAGTATAAAAAAGTCTATATACGAAGTGAGCAAATGAGGTGAGATAAGGGAGGTAAAGGCAAAAAAAGGCCATGGTGGCAAAGTAAATACAATATAGCAAGTAAAACACTGGAATGGTAAGTATCACTTAAGTATAATTCTTTTACTCAAGTAGGATTTCACTGGGTGACTTTCATTTTCTTTACTTTTACTCAAGTATGACAATTGGGTACTTTTTCCACCACTGCTACATACTGAACAGGACCCTAAAGTGACAGGGCCCTGGACGGACAGCTGAACACACTCACCTGGTCCAGCAAGTTGAGCCGCGTGACGTAGGCCCTCTCGGTCTTCAGGAGCTCAGTAGCGATTTTGTACAGCTTTTGTTCATTGGTCTCCTGAAACACAGAAGAGAGAGCTGTGGCTGTGGGATGATTTGGGGAAATGCATGCAGTGTGTACATAGATGATGTTCCTATAACTAGAGGAGATCTTAAGGGCCTCTCGCCAAAGACTAATGGACAAAGACAGTTCAAAGACAGGTTAGACAATTGGGAGTATAGTGAAGAATAAGTTGAACTCTGAGGTCATGCCCATAGTGTAATTCAGCTTTTCCTCCCACATTGTCCTCATGTGCTTGATTCCCATGTCGCGCTAGGTTCCCGTCAGGGCTGTGACTGTCATGGAATTTTGGATGATGGTAAATGGCCAGCCAAATAACCGCAGCCTCTGCCTACTGCCTTAGAAATAGAACGGGCTGCCCCATTCTGAAAAGATTTGGCATTGGTCCCCAGATCCTCAAATGTTCTACAGCTGCACCATCGAAAGCATCCTGACCGGTTGTATCACCGCCTGGTATGGCAACTGCTCGGCATCCGGCCGTAAGGCACTACAGGGTAGTTCGTATGGCCCAGTACATCACTGGGGCCAAGCTTCCTGCCATCCAGGACCTATATACTAGCCGGTGTCAGAGGAAGCCCCCCCCCCCCCCCCCCCAAAAAAATCACCCAAGTCATAGGCAAGCGGTACCGGTGAGCTAAGTCTAGGTCCAAAAGGCTCCTTAACAGCTTCCACCCTCAAGCTATAAGACTGCTGAACAATTAATCAAATGCCCCCCTTTGTTTTTACACTGCTGCTACCCCTACCTACATGTACACCTGTTGTATTCGGCACATGTGACAAATACAATTTGATTTGATTTGAGTATAAACATGAGCTTACCACACACACACACACACGACTATTGTGGTCAGTGGTGTAAGGAGACCCTGACAAAGCACTACTGAGTGTGAACACTGGCCAGGCCTTACTGGCCAACACACACTTCCCCATAGAGATCTACAACAGTATCGCTTTAATCAAATGTTTGTGCTTCAACTATGTTCTATGTTCATTTTAATTAAGGACTCATTCATTCCTTTTGATTGAGGAGTGATGTCTGGGCATACTGTAGTATGTGTGCCTGTGTGTATTGGGATCTTATGGATGTGTATGGGGACATTGTGGAGTGTGTGTGTGTGTGTGTGTGTGTGTGTGTGTGTGTGTGTGTGACTGTGGGGGAGCCTATCAGGAGAGGAAATGAAAGGCTAGAAGGGATATGACACCAATCAACAAAGAGAGAACTACTATTGACAGTCTCTGAGTGCTTTGTGTGAGAGAAACCACTCAATACAGTACAGTTTATAAAACACACTAATACTACATGACCAAAAGTATATGGACAACTGCTCGTCGAACATCTCATTCCAAAACCATGGGTATTAATATGGAGTTGGCCCCCATTTGCTGCTATAACAGCCTCCATTCTTCTGGGAAGGCTTTCCACTAGATGTTGGGACATTGCTGCAGGGACTTGCTTTCATTCAGCCACAAGAGCATTAGTGAGGTCGGGCACTGATGTTGGATGATTAGGCCTGGCTCGCAGTCGGCGTTCCAATTAATCCCAAAGGTGTTGGATGGGTTTGAGGTCAGGGCTCTATGCAGGGCAGTCAAGTTCTTCCACACCGATCTCGACAAACTATTTATGTATGGAACTTTGTGCACAGGGGTATTGTCATGCCGAAACAGGAAAGGGCCTTCCCCAAACTGTTGCCAGAAGTTCCCTTCACTGGAGCTAAGGGGCCTAGACCGAACCATGAAAAACAGCCCCAAACCATTATTCCCTCCCCCACTAAACTTTACAGTTGCACTATGCATTCGGTCAGGTAGCGTTCTCCTGGCATCCGCCAAACCCAGATTCATCCGTCGGACTGTCAGATGGTGAGTCCAATGGCGGCGAGCTTTACATTACTCCAGCCGATGCTTGGCATTGCGCATGGTGAGCTTAGGCTTGTGTGCGGCTGCTCGGATATAGAAACCCATTTCATTAAGCTCCAGACAAACAGTTATTGTGCTGACGTTGCTTCCAGAGGCAGTTTGGAACTCGGTAGTAAGTGTTGCTACCCAGGAAAGACTATTTTTATGCGCTACGCACTTCAGCGGTACCATTCTGTGAGCTTGTGTGCCCTACCACTTCGCTGCGAGCCGTTGTTGCTCCTAGTCATTTTCACTTTATAACAACAGCACTTACAGTTGAACCGGCAGCTCTAGAGGGGCAGAAATTTGACGAACAGACTTGTTGGAAAGGTGGCATCTTGTGACGGTGCCACGTTGAAAGTCAGTGAGCTCTTCAGTAAGTCCATTCTACTGCCAATGTTTGTCTATGGAGATTGCATGGCGGTGTACTCGATTTCATACACTGGGTGTGGCTGAAATATCCGAAGCCACAAATTTGAATGAGTGTCCACATACTTTTGGAAATAGTGTACTCAGAAATCAAGATTCTGCAGGAAACTAGGGAATATGTTCCCAACTGATTGTTAGAGCTGGACAGAGAATGAAAGAATGTTCGCTTCCCCTATTCATTGATATGGATGGATTGTGTGTATCCCACAAGTATTGTTCAAGTTATCTTACTCTGTGTTACTTCCTGTACAAATATTTATTCTCATATGCATTACTTTGAAACTGTCTGTTTAAGTTTTTTTTTTCTCTTCTCAAATGAATGCTTTGGCCACAAATATGAGCATAGGATGAGTCAACAACATTATTTGGGTATGAGTTAACAGAACATTTTAAAAAGTGAGATTTTCATTGGACAGTTACTTTAACATTCAAGCCATCTACTGTATTTGATGCCAAGAGTACAACTATTCTACCCCAAAGCAGTCATTCCTTGAACTCTCTACCCAAAATTCTAACGAATGGACCAATTGTTAATGTGGTTACTAGTCAACTCTAACTTGCAGCATAACCAAACACACTCAATTCCACACCTTGAAAAACCACATGCAAAGCTTTGTCTGTCTCAGTCCGAAACTGACAAAACACACTGTCCCCCTAGCTCTGTCTACAATATGTAATGGTCGTCAAAGATATACAAAATTGCTACCGTCCATGACCTTATTTTGGCTCTCTGCCAGCTATGCATGTAAAGTAAATAACAGAGATGCGGTAAACTGATAAGCCATGAAGCATTGTATATAGGAGCCACTCTAGCTAGAGCCCTCCACCTCTCATACAGTGCCATGTAGAGATTGGGGGTTTCATTCACTGCTGAGTGAACACACTAATCTGAGAGCCAGATAATTAGAAATACCAGCCGGCCAGGCAGCAGCAAGGCCTCCCACAGGGCTACTGTGGCGCAAACTCAATTCTTCAGCTGCTGAAGCGTTTGACATCTGTTCAGTCCAGTCCCGAAAATAACCCCCAGTAGAAGCAGGGCAACGGAATTATGTTGAGACTTGTTTTTGACTATATGCAAAACAAAAAAACATTGATTTCAAAGTTTAGCAATCCATACAACCCTATAAATAAAGATTGCTTTTAACAATTTACACTGCACATTTTACAAAAACACATTTACTGGAAGAACTGTGCAGATGCAAAGTTTGATAACAGAATTTCAGTAAAATCTTCCTCAGTGTTTTATGAGAACTCTTGTTAAAATAGATGATCAAAATGAAGATTCAAAGATGTCTGCAGAAAGATTGGGATGTCAGCTATGACATGACACATTGACTTTGGGGGGAAAAAAAACATTTTGGCTATTGAACTACAGTTTGAAGTGGATTTACACCTGGTAACAGAATTGCGTTAACAGAATTTCACCAAGGGTCTCTGATCTGTACTACACAGAAATACATAATTATGGGTATGAATGTCATTCTATTCCTGGTGATGTGTACCTATTTAGGATACAAAGGTCAAATTATGCAATATCCTCCTTTGAATATTTGTGTATTTATTAATTTTACACACTGGCTATTATTTTAATGAGCTTCTCCCCCAAACAAGACCAAATTCAGTTGGTCCGGACCAAATCTGAACCAATCATAGATGTCTATGTTCTACAAGTTCAGACAGTACAGCACAGAACATTCTAGTTAAGTACAGTAGAGAATAGTTCCTTATGGTACAGTACAATTTGTATTTTTTATTTAACCTTTATTTAACCAGGCAAGTCAGTTAAGAACACATTCTTATTTTAAATGACGGCCTGGGAACTGTGGGTTAACTGCTTTGTTCAGGAGCAGAACGACAGATTTTTACCTTGTCAGCTCGGGGATTCGATCTTGCAACCTTTCGGTTTCAAGTCCAACGCTCTAACCACTAGGATACCTGCCGCCAAATACAGTACATTATGGTGTACTTGACTCTGTGTAAGGGCTATTTCACAAAGGAGAGTGACTGAGTGCTGCATCAGATGACCTGGCCTCCACAATCACCCGACCTCAACCCAATTGAGATGGTTTGGGATGAGTTGGACTGCAGAGTGAAGGAAAAGCAGCCAACAAGTGCTCATTATATGTGGGAACTCTTTCAAGACTGTTGGAAAAGCATTATTCATGAAGCTGGTTGAGAGAATGCCAAGAGTGTGTGCAAAGCTGTCATTAAGGCAAAGGGTGGCTGCTTTGAAGAATCTCAAATATAACAAAATATTTTGATTGGTTTCTACTTGATTCCATGTGTGTTATTTCATAGTTTTGATGTCTTCCCTATTATTCTACAATGTATAGAATAGTACAAATAAAGAAAAACCCTTGAATGAGTAGGTGTGTCCAAACTTTGGACTGGTACTGTAAGTGTTGGCATTAACTTCAACATTATGGTGTTTTGGTGTAATTTCAGGTAGATATTTTCTAAGACCCCTTTCCAACTGTTTGACCAGAAATCAAAGCCTTTGTTTATTCCTACTATTTAGGAAATAAAAGTTGAAATATGTATATTCATTTGACACCAGATTTGACATGCTCCTATAAACTTCACATGTCGGTGCTTACGGATCCTTCTAGATGGAAATGACCAGCAGACTCAGTCAATAGAAACCAGACACACTGCTGAGACAAAGGCTAGCAGGCTACTCTGGCATGGCAGAAGTGGCTATATCTGGTGTGATGTGTCGCACAGTAAAGGAGCTGTGAGGTTCCAGTAGACTGTGAAGTCAGTCAGAGAGAGCACATGGCTCTAATAGGCCCTGAGACATCTGACACAGGGATATAAATTAACGTGACACTGTGATGCCAAGTTAAACACTTGCATTAAAACCAACACTACTCACATGAACTCTATGGTCGCTCAGTGTAAGAGCTTTATAGTAACAGAGTTAGGGAGACACGCACGCCCCCCCTCCCCACAGACACTTACCAGTACCTTCTCCTCCACAATGCCCTCCTCCTTGCTTCCTTTGTTTACGTTGGGGGTCTCCTCCTGTAGGTCCACTGTCCTCCCCAGTATGGGTCTTTGTGTGTGAAGGAGGGGAGTGACGCCCATGCTCCCGTCCCCCATGTCCCCATTCTCCAGGGCAGTGTCTTTCCTCAGGGGGGACCCACTCTCCCTGTCCCCGTCTCTGTCCATTTGGGTTAGCATCCCGTTAGTTGCCTGTTTGTGTGCATCCCGCTGAGTTCTCGGGACAGAGCCTGAATCCACCGAGTTGTTGTCCTGCTGCTCGGACTCTGACTGTCTCTGGTTGACCCGGTGAGCCGGACTGCAGAGGGGCGACTTGCTGAGCTGCTTGAGTGGTGAGCCCTCCTTGGTTTCTGACTGGCTGTGAGAGCAGAGGAAGAGAACAGGAGGAAGTCAGAGACCACCGCTGATAAAGACTTAAAGCCAAAGAAGACAGGAGATGAGAATAAAAGAGTGAGCGGGAGAGCACGTTCAGTGGCTGTTAAGCCTGCACTATACTAACTAGTGAGTGCTGTGAGAGTGACTGAGGCTGCAAGACAGCACCGGAGTATGTGCAAGGGTAAAAAATAAAACAGTTGAGATGCAAAAACTTCCTCTTGTCTTCTGGGGCTGCTGTGAGCTGTGCAGAGGAAGTGTGAGTGCGTAGGGCAGAGGAGGAGGGGAGGAAAAGAGGGGGAGGAGGAGTATAGTGGAGTGGAGTGGAGAGGAAGACTGGAGAGGTAGAGTCCCACTCCCTAGAGATAGCCTGCTGCCCTACTTCTGAATGCACATGCACACACATTAGTGGTGCGCGGGTGAGCTTTTTGTTCACCGCAATTGCTAATAACCCTTCTGTAACCGACTATATGTGATAAAGTGAAAATCTGAGGCCCGTACCCGACCCCAATATAAACAATGTGCAGTAGGCTACAGTCAGAGATGGCTAAACTATATTTTGACAGGGGGTGCAGGATCAGTTGCCTGTTTTAGATGTGCTTCTGCTTATAATTTCCGACATTTTGGTTTTCAACTTGTCTATAATTAGATACATGCAGCTTCTCTTCTGTCATTATATGTTGCCCTAAAGACTAAATAAACCCTTGCTCGCCAGAAAAATGTCATAAAATCGGTAGAATGAATGCTTCAATCTAGTTGACATCGGTCAAGTTCTCTGTCATCTCGGCTTCTTTCACCCCGCAAAGACGTTTAGGGACCGGGGATAAAATCCAATAACCCCAAAAAACTGGAAAGATTTTTCAAGTGACATCAGTTTAAGGAAATAGAAAGCTGTGAAAACAACCCAAAATGTTCCTGATAAGATTTCAGTTCGGCTTGGATGCATATCTTATGTGGTTGAAATACTATCCTTTTTCTGATGCTGATCAAAGATAGCACCTCTACAGACGGTATCTAACTGCACATTCACATTCTCCCAAGATGCTGAAAGAAACAAGTCCCATTTCTCCACTCCTGTTCACTCCTGAGTAAAAATGTAGCCTACATTTGGTGTATTATTTTACTGCAAGACATGTTTTATTCTGCAGGAGTTAATAGTAGCCCTTTCCTGCAATCAAATGACCTCGTGGCCTCATAGATGGAATGTTATTCATACTTTTCATAATCACCTTTTTATGTTTTACACCACAAATCTGCTGTTTGTCAAACATTTTGAAAAAGAAAATGTTCAGTCTTCTGTGATGTATATAAAGTTTCAACTCTTTAACTGACATGGTAAAGGCGTCTTATTTTTCTAAGCCCATAACCATGTGTGTGAGGTGTATACTTTTATTTTCAAAGAATTGTTTGACTACCAAGAAACACTCTGTGTGAGGCTAAAGTCAGTGTTCAGATTTCAGTTTCCTTTAAGTCCCCGTCTTGTGACTGTTGAATTCGTATAGCCTCACAACCATCATCCTCTTTAACCACTTCACCGAATCTTTCCAAAACAGTACTTTTCTGGCCCTCTGTTCTCCTTCTTAATATTGTAACTTTATGCCCAGTCCCAAAAGCATTTGGTGCGTGGACTATGCTCCAAAGTTTAGGCTTACACTAATGCCAGATAGCCTAAAATAAATGAAAGAAAAACCTCAATGCAGCCTATAAATATAAATTGCACAAGAATGATACATTTATGGATTTTTAAAAAGGTTTTGTTTTCTCTTCATGAGTCAACCCATACATCACCAGTACACGCGTCTATACATACACACACACACACACACACACACACACACACACACACACACACACACACACACACACACACACCTCCATCCAGCAGTACTGTATCCTGCAGCTTGTCCAGCTGTTTCCCTGTCTATGACCCACCTGCCCTCAAACAGCACTTCCCTTCCAGTCCCCTTAGTCTTCACTGTCCAGCAGGGACATGGACTAATGATCAAACAGTACAGGTCCAGAACTACTTTAAAAACACTTTAAACCCCATTTGGAACCGTAACCATGTTCCTCCTGTGGTAGATCAGTGAGACTAAACCATGTTTAGGGTGCACTGGTCTAGCTAAACCACCTGATTCCACTGCACGAAGACAGGAACAACACACACCTACTACAGGAAGTATGTGTCACAAGCCTACTGCACATGTCTGAACCCTGTACACACACACACACACACACACACACACACACACACACACACACACACACACACACACACACACACACACACGGTACAATGTCAGTGTCAGTAGAAACAGGAAGTGTGTATGAATAGAGGAACAACAGAGGTTGACGTACACTGTACAGATGAGTCATTAATCTCTAAGCTTTAATACAATGTCACACCCTCACTGTGTCTATACTAGTTAGTCCCCGCAATATATGACATATTGTGGTTGAATAAAGTGGGCTGACTAAAGAGAAAACAGTACCTTTAAGAATTCAAAAATGTATAATTACGATGCAATTTATATCTATAGGCTACATTGAGGTATTTCATTCATTATTTGAGGATATCTGGCATTAGTGCAACAACCTAAACATTATGGCCTAACTGTATGCGTGCCAAATAGACACGCAAATCGCAAAAAGCATTTGGGAACGGGCTTAAAAAGGTAACATTGTTCCAGCAAAGCAAAAAGGACAATTCAATGGGTGGAATGTTATTAATAGAAAATATTATTTAAAAAAACCCAATGAAAATCAGGTTTCTATATCAAACAGTTTTGTTATATTTAAGTCTTCTGTTATGCATATAAAGTGTAATATTGGGATGCAAACAAAAAAATGTAATATACACTGCTCAAAAAAATAAAGGGAACACTTAAACAACACAATGTAACTCCAAGTCAATCACACTTCTGTGAAATCAAACTGTCCACTTAGGAAGCAACACTGATTGACAATAAATGTCACATGCTGTTGTGCAAATGGCATAGACAACAGGTGGAAATTATAGGCAATTAGCAAACACGCCCAATAAAGGAGTGGTTCTGCAGGTGGGGACCACAGACCAGTTCTCAGTTCCTATGCTTCCTGGCTGATGTTTTGGTCACTTTTGAATGCTGGCGGTGCTTTCACTCTAGTGGTAGCATGACACCGAGTCTACAACCCACACAAGTGGCTCAGGTAGTGCAGCTCATCCAGGATGGCACATCAATGTGAGCTGTGGCAAGAAGGTTTGCTGTGTCTGTCAGCGTAGTGTCCAGAGCATGGAGGCGCTACCAGGAGACAGGCCAGTACATCAGGAGACGTGGAGGAGGCCGTAGGAGGCCAACAACCCAGCAGCAGGACCGCTACCTCCGCCTTTGTGCAAGGAGGAGCACTGCCAGAGCCCTGCAAAATGACTTCCAGCAGGCCAAAAATGTGCATGTGTCTGCTCAAACGGTCAGAAACAGACTCCATGAGGGTGGTATGAGGGCCCGACGTCCACAGGTGGGGGTTGTGCTTACAGCCAAACACCGTGCAGGACGTTTTTCATTTGCCAGAGAACACCAAGATTGGCAAATTCGCCACTGGCGCCTCTTCACAGATGAAAGCAGGTTCACACTGAGCACATGTGACAGTCTGGAGACGCCGTGGAGAACGTTCTGCTGCCTGCAACATCCTCCAGCATGACCGGTTTGGCGGTGGGTCAGTCATGGTGTGGGGTGGCATTTCTTTGGGGGGCTGCACAGCCCTCCATGTGCTCGCCAGAGGTAGCCTGACTTGTAAGACCATATGCTGGTGCGGTTGGCCCTGGGTTCCTCCTAATGCAAGACAATGCTAGACCTCATATGGCTGGAGTGTGTCAGCAGTTCCTGCAAGAGGAAGGCATTGATGCTATGGACTGGCCTGCCCGTTCCCCAGACCTGAATCCAATTGAGCACATCTGGGACATCAGGTCTTGTTCCATCCACCAACGCCACGTTGCAACACAGACTGTCCAGGAGTTGGTGGATGCTTTAGTCCAGGTTTGGGAGGAGATCCCTCAGGAGACCATCCGTCACCTCATCACGAGCATGCCCAGGCGTTGTAGGGAGGTCATACAGGCACGTGGAGGCCACACACACGACTGAACCTAATTTTGACTTGTTTTAATGACATTACATCAAAGTTGGATCAGCCTGTAGTGTGGTTTTCCAAATCCAGACCTCCATGGGTTGATAAATTTGATTTCCATTGATAATTTGTGTGATTTTGTTGTCAGCACATTCAACTATGTAAATAAAAAAGTATTTAATAAGAATATTTAATTCATTCAGATCTAGGATGTGTTATTTTAGTATTCCCTTAATTTTTTTGAGCAGTGTATTTCAACTCTATATCTGACATGGTAGAGGTGTCTTTTTTTTAATTGTGAGGAGTAAACTTTTTTTTCAAAGTAGATTTGTCTAAAACTACCAAGAATCACTGTGTGACCCTGATTTAGGCCACTGCAGTAAAATGTTAACTTCTTGAAAAGGGAGAAGCTAACAAATTAGCAACAACATCCCCTTCGATAAAACCTGCTACAGCTGTTGCAAACCAGCCTACAAAAAAAGATAGCTAACTAGAACGTGGGAAAACCACTGCTCCCGATTGCGCAGTGACCTGTTGGCCTTTGAGAAGGCAGTTTCCACATGTTTTTTTTTTGTAAAAACAGTTTTGTAATGACAGTGGAATCAACCATTACAAGTCAAAATGCGATTGGTTGATTCCACTGTCACTCCAAAACGTTCCCCTAATACAGTGAAATAGCATATGCCTTCTATCTATCTTGTCTCAGGATGGCAAGTTGGTGGTTGAAGATATCCCTCTAGTGGTGTGGGGGCAAAGTGGGTGGGGTTATATCCTTCCTGTTTGGCCCTGTCCGGGGGTGTCCTCGGACGGGGCCACAGTGTCTCCTGACCCCTCCTGTCTCAGCCTCCAGTATTTATGCTGCAGTAGTTTGTGTCGGGGGGCTAGGGTCAGTTTGTTATATCTGGAGTACTTCTCCTGTCCTATTCGGTGTCCTGTGTGAATCTAAGTGTGCGTTCTCTAATTCTCTCCTCTCTTTCTTTCTCTCTCTCGGAGGACCTGAGCCCTAGGACCATGCCCCAGGACTACCTGACATGATGACTCCTTGCTGTCCCCAGTCCACCTGGCCATGCTGCTGCTCCTGTTTCAACTGGCCTGGGCCCTAGGACCATGTCCCAGGACTACCTGACATGATGACTCCTTGCTGTCCCCAGTCCACCTGGCCATGCTGCTGCTCCAGTTTCAACTGTTCTGCCTTACTATTATTCAACCATGCTGGTCATTTATGAACATTTGAACATCTTGGCCACGTTCTGTTATAATCTCCACTCGGCACAGCCAGAAGAGGACTGGCCACCCCACATATGCTCTCTCTAATTCTCTCTTTCTTTCTCTTTCTCGGAGGACCTGAGCCCTAGGACCGTGCCCCAGGACTACCTGACATGATGGCTCCTTGCTGTCCCCAGTCCACCTGACTGTGCTGCTGCTCCAGTTTCAACTGTTCTGCCTTATTATTATTCGACCATGCTGGTCATTTATGAACATTTGAACATCTTGGTCATGTTCTGTTATAATCTCTACCCGGCACAGCCAGAAGAGGACTGGCCACCCCACATAGCCTGGTTCCTCTCTAGGTTTCTTCCTAGGTTTTGGCCTTTCTAGGGAGTTTTTCCTAGCCACCGTGCTTTTACACCTGCATTGTTTGCTGTTTGGGGTTTTAGGCTGGGTTTCTGTACAGCACTTTGAGATATCAGCTGATGTACGAAGGGCTATATAAATAAATTTGATTTTGATTTGATTTGATCTAGCTTCTGATGGCCTAGCCAATGGCCGATTTAGCTAGCTAAATTATTTATCTCCCCAGAGACAACCAAAGAAAAATCCTGATTTGATCATTTTTTTCTCTTCAGTGTTAACCATTTCATTTCCAACAAAACTGAAAAGATTAAATCAGAACATCATTGAACATAATAAAATAATTGTAGAAGTCCCTCATTGTTCCCCACTATGTTTGGGTTAGTAATCATTTGTAAAGTGGCTCTATTTTACCTCAGCATGCATTTTTTTTTACCATTCTGAATGCCTGAAGAATCCACATGTTGTTCTGAAATATGAACACAGAAATACTGGACATTTTGAACTCTTATTATGATGGTGATTTGACAAAATTACAGTCATGGTCTTACATTTACATTTAAGTCATTTAGCAGACGCTCTTATCCAGAGCGACTTACAAATTGTCTTGACTCGGCCGCGGACCCACCGTCCCCTTCCCGGTCTTGACTCGGCCGCGGACCCACCGTCCCCTTCCCGGTCTTGACTCGGCCGCGGACCCACCGTCCCCTTCCCGATCTTGATTCGGCCGCGGACCCACCGTCCCCTTCCCGGTCTTGGTCTTACACATCCCCTTCCCGGTCTTGGTCTTACATCAGTCTCACTTTAGGTGGCCTCGAACACAACGCTTTTGTGAGGTGATACAAGTATGACAGTCACAGGATGGGTACTTCAAATGGAAAGTGAAATCTGGACACTGACTGTAGGTCTATAACATCTCACATAGCAGTAATATTAACTCCTGCAGACTTAAGCATTTCTTGCAATGAAATTATACAAATGTATGAATAAATGTGACTTTGTAACAGGAGTGGAGAAATATGATTTATCTCTTTCAGCATCTTGAGAGAATGCCAATGCGTAGTTTCATACCATCTGTAGAAGTGCCGTCTTTATCAGCATCATAAAAACTGATAGTAGTACAACCACATAAAATATGCATCCAAGCCGAACTAAAATCTTATTAGAAATATCTAAATCAGGCAACAAAACAATCCTGCACCCCCTGTCAAAATCTGTACGCTGTCTCTGACTGTAGCTTATAGCACATTTTCTATATTAGCAGGTTAGGGTCAGGTGCGAGCCTCAGATTTTCACTTTGTCACATATAGTCGTGAGGTTGCGGATTGGTTATAGCGTTCGCAGGCGGGTGAACAAACAGCTGCCCCACTAGTCTATACAAAGCACAGAGGACTGTTGTGGTTGGTTAGTGTAGGCCATGGAAACATTTGAGCAAAACACTGAGGCAATACGTTTCACAAACCCTCCTCATAAACTTGGCTTTAATCTTTGATAGATAGAAACGTTCAGTTACCTTTCCAAGAAGTTTACAGAAAGGCTGAATCACCTTAATGCGCCTCAGTATGAAAAAATGCATACAGTCGTATAATAATAGCATTTAGAGGTAGGCTTTATTGCTACATTAATATCATCATCTGTTGGGTTTCCAGGTTCCCTCTACTAAGAAACACAGCATGTGAAGCAGATTATTACTAGGCTAATTCTGTTCCTTAGAGGCTGCCCTTCTTCTGCCAAACTACACCAAACGCACTCGGAGGGTGAGTCTGTAGCTCCAGAGACCTGAGTTGGTCTGTAGAGGCCTGGGTTGGCAATAATGGACTGAGCGGGTAATGCTGTTGGACTCCACTGTATGAGTGGTGCACACAAGGGCACCATTGTTTCTCCCTCTCAGTCTCTCGCCAATGGGCCTCCTCGCATGTTGCTAAAATCACCACTCAGACTTGTAACCAAGCGGGAATGACCACAGAAACGTATTAAAGTCATAGGAAAACAGATGAAGACAGAGGTGAACCGATGGCACAATAGGTAACTAAAATACTTGTGTTGCTATATAGAAAATCCTCAGCCTTGGCCTTGTGGTAACTTATTAATCTCTGACAAAACAGACTGATACACACAGCCAAACCTTTTGATTGAGGACACAATATAACATAATCTGAGACAGGAATCAAAACATGAGAAACTTGGTGTAATAAAATCCTACCTCTTTCGCCCAGACTTCATCCTACAGCAGTGAGCTCTCTCGCGCAACTGAGGGAGCAGATTTTCCACTTTGTCCAAATCTCTTTTCATCCTCCACTAATGCTTTGGCTTGTGATACACACGCTGATCTCTAGTGCTCTCTCTGTCTAAAGCGTTCCTCTGAAGAGATATCAATGAACCGGGCTGAAAGTGACTTCCGCTTTTTAGTTCATCTTCTAAATAGTAGGAGATATAAGGAAACTTTTGCATGCAACGTTTATTAACGTCACACTTGATTACTGCACTCATGTCTGCCTGATCAAGGTACTTATTATAGCATATGGAAGTACCCATGTTGAATCTCTCGCAGCAGTTAGTACAATCTCTCAAAATTCACAAAAGCAAGAACACACACGAGCAATATTTGCACACACATTTGAGTAAGCGCTGTATCTCAGATTAGGTCTAATTTATAATTTTCTCAGTTTGTACTCGACTTTTCCCCGCTGCTCTACCTGTTCTCCTCGAAGTGGTTGATGAGGTTCAAGACTTTGGAGGGTTTCTCCCGGCTCTTCGCCATCATCGCCCCTCCTCTTCTCTCCTCCATAGTGGCTCTGAGGAGTGCTCTCTCCACACGCCCCAGCGGGTGAGCGGCGGACTTTGTCACCGGGCTCTGGAGGTGGGCTGGCTTCGGAGGCACTGAAGGGATGATTTGAAAAGGTCAGTTGTCAGGGCTAGAGAGGTCAGAGGTCATGTTGGCATGGCCACTCTAGGAGGCTTTCTGTGACTACATGAGCCTCTACCAGCATTTTACGGAATGTTGACTGTGTTTTGTGGAGTTTGGTGTTCTTGAAACACAAGGTGGCAGCACAGGTTACTAAAAGCTAGTCTCATTCCCAGAGTGTCTGCGACCCATGCCTATAAGTCTGCAAAACACGGCTACTTTAGGCACAACATTCATCACCCAGAATTAGATTGAAATATAGCCATTCTGTGGACTAGCAGTATCCTCTTATGGCATGAACTATTCTATAACCCATAGAGGGGATGGTCAATGGGCTGTTGTAATGTAGAGGGTTAGGAGCTTCCTTTTTATCTCTGGAGAATGATTCACTGTGTTCAAATAAAACAGGAATGCAACACCACTAAAGGCAAGGTTTCACCACTGTGTCACACACTGTCTGGTTACATAACTGTCTCTTCCTTGTGGCATGAGTTGTTTTGTCATACATGTTTTCAGCAGTGGTGGAAAAAGTAACCAATTGTCATACTTGAGTAAAAGTAAAGATACCTTAATAGAAAATGACTCAAGTAAAAGTGAAAGTCACACAGTAAAATACTACTTGAGTAAAAGTCTAAAAGTGTTTGGTTTTAAATATGCTTAAGTATCAAAAGTGAAAGTATAAATCATTTCAGATTCCTTATATTAAGCAAACCAGATGGCACAATTTTAGATTATTTTTTCAAACTTATGGATAGCGCACTCCAACACTCAGACATAATTTACAAATGAAGCATGTGTCTAGTGAGTCCATCAGATCAGAGGCGGTAGAGATGACCAGTAATATGAGACAGCAATATTATCTGTACCTTGTGGTTTGGGCTGCAGTGAGGGCCTGCTGTCCGAACTTCTTCCATTGACACCCCCCCTGCTCTTCTCACTTGGACTCTTCCCACACAGACCTGTCCGACTGACCCTTGCACTGTGGGGGCTGCTGCTTAGAGCTGAAAGAGAGAGAGAGCAAAGAGGAATGGTGAGATTCTCGACAACACTCAGTTGGCTGCGGTAGTGATAGAGCTGGGATCATATGACGTTTACCATGCCTCTGTTGTACTTATTTTGAAAGAGGACCTCCTCACTTCCATACCATATATCCTGTTTTTTTGTGATTCACATCCATGTTGCACCACAGACAGAACATATACCACTCACAGAATATCACCCACCCACAGCCACTGGCTTGAAGCGAGTGTAATACACTCCATCTTCTACTATTCATTTGGCCAAAGGCCAGGGGGGAAAGTAAGCCGGTCCGGTACACCGTCCCGGGAAAAATAAATAGTGGGGGTACGCCGTACCAGTAAATCATCAGCCTATCACAATAATTAAAACAAAATGTCAAGAAAAGTGTAGGCTACTACACCACTATTTATCATTACCGCATGTCAGAGGCATGGAAAATGTGCGAATGACCTTGAAAACAATGCGATGTGGTTCAAGGAGAACACTGCCATGGCCGAGACGAGTGGCTGACACTGAGACGCGCGCGAACAGCAGTGGAGGCATAAATCCTGGCCTAATTACACTGTGTGGTGTTTTGTATAGCAGATGTCTCTTAGCATTCACGGAGGCTGGAACATGTTGCCAGTAGATGAACGGGAGCAGGTAGCCCAGGAAAGAAGTGATTGTTTGACAATCAGATGACCACATCATGACTGGTTGTGTTTATGCCACAATAAAAAAGGTCATACATTTTTAAAAGTTACATGATAAATCTTTCCCGACTAGGCCCACAGATATCCTTATTGAATCCATAGGGATTCTATGTCATTCTATGATTACACCCATAAAAAAAATGTTGGTGTACGCGCAAGCAAATGAGGTCCTGTACTGGGAAGAAATTAAATCTACTTTCACCCCTGCCCATGGCTGAACATTAAAGTCTCCACGTAGTTCATTATCATGCTAATGATCCAGATTATTGTCAACAGCACTGAGCCTGGACTAACCATCTGGTAACAGATGGTATCACGGCTCAGGAGAAGACCCAGATGCAGACAGTTTGAATAACGGATGTTTACTATATAAACAGGGGGCAGGCAAAGGAAAGGGCAGGCAGAGGTAGGTAGTCCAGGGCAGAGTCCGTAAGGTAGAGAACGGCAGACAGGCCCCGTGCAGGCAGAATGATCAAAACTGGGAAAACTAGAAAACAGGCGCTTAAGGAAATAGGAGTACAAATAAAACACGCTGGTAGGCTTAACGAGACAAGTGGAACTGGCCACAGACAAACAGAGAACACAGGTATAAATGCACAGGGGATAAAGGGGAAGCTGGGCGACACCTGGAGGGGGGTGGAGACAAGCACAAAGACAGGTGAAACAGATCAGGGTGTGACAGATGGTCCATCTTCACTCCAGTGTGTTTAACCAATTCTGTCAAGACTGTTTACACCAAGTCTATAGTCAGAAACACTCCACAGTCAAGTCTCTACAATTGCACAGCCATCCCCATTAAGGTAACACTACATGGCACTGTGTTGCTGCTGAGGCCAAGCAGGTGGTATTGTTACTTTATAGAGAGTTTCCACAAAGAGCTTCATCATTCTGGGAAGTCTCCATTAAGGGCAGTCATGTAAAAACATGACTTAACTCCACTGAGGTATAAGAAGAACTCACATGTGTCGGTCGAGTGAGCACTCACACGACCCTTCACTCAGCAGCTATACAGTGTAATCAATGTGTAACATTGTCCATTGTCTCTGAGAGGCTGTCTATTCCTAGTGCTGCAGAGCCTGCATTACTGCACGTGATGATGCAAGACATTTTCGATGCAAGCAATTTTTTCTCCATGGTAATCTACAGAGAAAACGACAACGAGTTCACCGAAAGATCATGGAAGTGAAATTCTGTCCTGGTTCGACGGAACATTGAAATGCGGTAGTACACGCAATCTCCCCAAAATTACACTTTACGTACATCACAGAAGACTGACATATAACAAAAGTGATAGAAACAGCAGATTTTGTGTAAAAAATAATCAATCGTGTTGATTGTGAAATGCTGAGAGAAAAAAAATGAGTAACATTCCACTGCAGGAAAGGCTACACTCTTTTTATAGCTCTGCTTCAGTTACAGACAACAAGGCTTTTACAACAAATGGTCTAGTACTGATTTGACTAGGAAAGCCCCACGGTCTGCTGGGGTGACTTTCTAAACACGGCCCAAGTTTCGTGGATAATTTTAGAGCTGGCCTTAAGAACTCGGCTGCTTACATGCTTGACCTCATCTGCAATCCCTTTAACAGGGGACATTTCAAACATGTTTTGCGCCATATGACACATTTTTGGTGTAAATCACCAAGTAAACATCAATGGTGTGGAGTGTATGGACCTCAGGCCCTCACATTTTCCAGCATAGCTACTTCGCGCTGTTGTCTCTGGGTCAGCTACTCCTCGTTCACACACACACACACACACACACACACACACACACACACACACACACACACACACACACACACACACACACACACACACACACACACACACACACACACACCGTTAAAAGTGGCCCGCCACAGATACCCATACAAATTAGCAGCAAGCGCCCTGCTAAGCCAAAGCATGTGGATATTAAGATGTTAGGCAGCACAAAGGGCCCCTTTCTGGGTTAATTCAGAGATACATTTTTTCAGGTGGTGTAAAGTACCCAAGTAAAAATATTTGAAAGTACTACTTAAGTAATTTTTAGGGTTGTCTGTACATTAGTATTTATATTTTTGACTACTTTTACTTTACTACATTCCTAAAAATAAAAATCTGTACTTTTTACTTCATTCATTTTCCCTGACACCCAAAAGTAGTCGTTACATTTTGAATGCTTAGCAGGACAGAAAATGGTCCAATTCACACACTTATCAAGAGGACATCCCTGGTTAATTTAAGACACTCTTTGAAACAGTAGGCCTCAGACATTTATGGAAGATGGGAAGGGACTCGGGGGGGGGGGTGCCAGGACAGGGAAGAGCTTTAACTGGACCGAGCTGACAGGGGTGGGATGGTGAAGAGACCAGAGGTGGCAGAACGGAGTGCTGGGGTTTGAGCATTCGAGCCATTTCATTCCACCAAGGAGGAGGGGGCTTAGTTGTCTGTTGCTGATGTAAACATGGTCAGGTTATGGTATGACAGCCTCGTGGGAGATGGGCCCATTCAAACAGCCGTTATTTAACAAGTCTGAGTATGTTCTCTCTAAGAAGACACACACATGCACGTGCGCACACTCACACACACAATTCAGTTTCAATTCAGTCAATTCAGAAAGTAAATTTAAATTGCAATTCAATATTTTAGAATAGAGCATCCATTCTCAATTATTGTTTAATAGATTGAATACACTAAACGTTTAATGTAGAATCTAATTTCCTGAATTGAAACTAAATTGACCCCAAACCGGACACACACCACAACAGGACGGCACAAGACCAAACCAAGCCAAAGTTTTTGCAATTTCCAAATCACAACTCCAATAATTCAAATCCTTTACTCTTCTCTTTTATATGGAAGTCTGTCTTCTGATTCCAATTTAAAACCACATTAGCCCACATCAGTTAGACTATGTGAATATGGATGTTTGCAAGGTGAGCTTCTGAGCCTGGGGTAGAAGGCCAAACAGGATTCTGTAGAAACTGGAAAGTGAGCAAATATTGAACATTCGCAGCTGAATCCAATAGTTAATAGTGAATGCAGAACTCCGATAAACACAATCCCACCTGAGGCTCTGTCCTTGATTTACACTGTAGGAGACCTGCTACCATGGCAACTGGCCCGAACCTTCTCAACACTACAAAATATTTTACTATTGAGCAGGCAGGGAGAACAAGCTCGTGGGCATTCACTTGTTTCCAAAGGATTTTAAACCAACTCTGGTGGAAATCATGGCATTCATTTCACTCAAGACAGTCATAAATTAATCCTCAAGAATGATCCAATGAAAATGATCAAAGACATGTATCTAGCATCTAACAAAAACAATTATAATGACACATGAAAAATATTCTCCCCAGTACTGAACTCTATCACCATATGGGAAGGCTGAGGAGTCTTGCCATGGCGCAGAGAGCTGAAAATAGGCCAAAATACTCGGTCCTCTTAATCTTTCATGACATCCGGGGAGAGGAAGAGTGAAGAAGATCTGTTCAAGAAAAAAAAAGTTTACCTCAGGTCAGGGTCTGTGTGTTAAAGCCTCCAGTGTGCTGCTGGTGTTACTAAAGATATCTCCTCCGTTGAGACGACGCCTCCCTGTCCTTGCCGACACAGATACACAAGAATGCATGTTTACCCATACAACCGGGCTCAGAGAGGATGAAGGAATGTATCAATCTAACAAAACCACTCTCCCTCTAATCAGAGATAAGAGCAGCGTATCCACATCCTTTACCTCACTGAGAGAGAGAAAATAACAGGATCGACCAACCACGATGCCTCTAGGAATAGATCTTGTTGTGAAGCGGACGTTTGAAAAAGCTATCTAATTTGTGGTATAATTAGGGATGTCCATCTTTCCATTTCAAGATGATTCGATACCGGTCTAGATACATGGGCTACAATACGACACAGGAACGATACGTTTTAGTTTGAAACGATTCGGTTTGATTAGAGGAACGAATCGATGCAATTCGGTGCGATGTGATTCGATGCACTAACATAGGTTGCATAAACACGTTCATTTTCTATTTTAAATTCAAATCTGCTGCTGATGGAGCTCATGAGCTGGGCATCTGAGCTAGATCTGTCTGAGCTGACTCTTTGTGTGTGTGTGTCTGTAATTGATGTATAAGTCTAGGGTGTATGTAGACAACTAAGCAGATCCATAGCACAAAAAAATGGTGAACCGGCAATTCGTAACGTTTTAATCAATTTTCTGCCCGATTGCATGCTAGATCTAGATCGGGTTGGAGTGTCACATAAGAGCATAATGCCTTTGTTACAAAAACCCATTGATACTGCTCTCTCTCTCGCTCTCTAATCCCTCTCTCACTAATCCTGACACAACATGTGTGTCCCGACACTCAAGTCAGAGCTGTGAGTAAAAACAATAGGCACACCTGTCTTTCTGCACCCAGCCACCACCCAGAGAGGGGAGTGCCTGTGCTTCAGACTATAGCTGCAAACCCTGGTCTAAGTTACTGTTTTTACTTCTAACCTAAAATAAACCAGAGCCCTGTGTCCCAAGGGGACACCCCACTCTCAGCACACTGCATATCTAACAGTATTTATAATCAAATCTGCCTGGGATTCAAAATGGGTGGTAATTCTCAGTGATTTCCAGTTATGAGCAGGGTTGTGTGAGTGCACACAGGAATAATGGAAGCAATTCCGATTTTAAAGTGAATACATCCACAACATATGAGTGAATATATCCCACAATCCATAAGTTGTCTTTGGACTCCTGCCTGCAATTATGAAATACTGTGACTTGATATCATTATCTAATAATTTCACTGCAAAGGGTGACAGTTGTGGGAATAGTCTAACTCCAGAAATATATGTATACCAACCACAATAGCACATTCATCTAAGAAAACAGAGAGTAACGCGAGAGAGAGGCGAGGATAAACTGAATCACTGACATAACCTGAGAATAAACTCACCCAAAGCCTCTTTACAGAGTAGTAGGAAATCCTTACAGGGCAGACAAGGTAGCTCAAGCCTCCCGTGGGAGTAGTAGGGAAAGTCTGGCAGTAACATGCAATCTTCCCAGGCAGGCAGGCAGGCACTGCAGCTCAGAGCTAAGTGACTCAGCTCAGCGGAGAGACTCACCAATAAGGGGAAGACTACTTCTTCCCTCCACCCCCCTTCTCTCTCAAAACAACTAGAGGGATAGAAGATACAGAGAGAGTGCATAGCGCACAAACACACGTGCAAACACACACCAGCACACTTCACCATAGCACTATCGTCGCAGCGATAAGGTGAAGGGTAAATTGGCTCTGAAAGGATGTGTAATTCAATAAAATGTTATATAATTGTCAGTCTCTTTCTTCCTCAGGCTGTCTACAAACACAGCACAAGGACTGAGACTAGAAAAAGAAAGACACAGAAAGTTAGCCACCCACAGTGTTGGGGAGTAGTGAACTAAGTTACATGTAGTAGCTTAGTTTATAATTGAACTACGTTCAAATCAAGGTAGTGTTTTAGGTAGTTAATTACTTTTTTGTTGCCATGTAGCGTTGTAGCTAACTACTGGAACTACATACTACATTTTTTGCTAAAATAAAATATTGGTGAAGTAGGCAATAATTTCCTTTCTTTTTCAGCAACAGACCTGCGTAATTTTCACTTGAAATATTGTTTTTGTGTTTAATAGGCTAAATTTCACAAACATAGGATCCCAAAGTTATCGGTTCTTGCAATTTCTAGTCAATTGTCACACCCTGATCTGTTTCACCTGTCCTTGTGATGGTCTCCACCCACTCCAGGTGTTGCTCGTTTTCCCCAGTGTATTTATCTCTTTGTTTCCTGTCTCTCTGTGCCAGTTTGTCTTGTATGTCCAAGTCAACCAGTGTGGTTTTTTCCCCCATGCGCTTTCGTTTTCTATTCTCTTTTTTCTAGTCATCCTGGTTTTGACCCTTGCCTGTTTCTGGACTCTGTACCTGCCTGACCATTCTGTCTGCCTTAACTTTGAGCCTGTCTGCCACTCTGTACCTCCTGGACTCTCAACTGGTTTTGACCTTTTGCCTCTTTCCTACCCCGTTTTGGATCAATAAATATCTAAGAGTCCAACCATCTGCCTCCTGTGTCTGCATCTGGGTTTCGCCTTGTGCCATGATAGTCAATGACATTTTAGATTTACATATGATACTTTTTCACAAAGTAGTTAGTGAGAGTAGCTATATTTTCAGAGTAGCTTCCTGTGGCATATTGTATCGGAAGCCACGTGACCACTTGGGGACTTCGCAGTTGCAGAGTGGGATATGTTGGAACAGTAATCACCAGAAACAGTTTGAGCAGCTCAAGGTATTAATCATGCATGCTCCAGTACTGAGGTTCTAGGATGAAAAGCTCAAAACTAAAATCTCAGCAGATGCCTCTAAAGCAGATTTAGGTGCAGTGTTACAGCAGTATGCCACTAGATGGCGCCCATTCACATGCCTCCATGGCTCTGGCAACTTCTGAGTGTAACTAACTATGGTCAGATTGAGAAAGAGGCAATGTAACTGTCATATGTATATAAGATATACCATGTGTTTATCTATGGTAAAACAGTGTGGGCCAAAACATAAACCTTTTGGTTACTATTGCAAAGATCTGGTGTACACACCACCAAGGGTACAGACTGTTTCTAAAACTTCAGAAATATGACGTGCAACTCGAGTACAGGCCAGGGAAAGAATTGTTAGTGGCAGACACATTGTCCAGAGCTTTAGAGAGCCCAGAACCAAACCAGATATACGAGCAGGACGAGACCATACATGTAAACCTTATCAGAAAGAGCTGCCTAGTCTCAGATGAAATGTGGACAGTTATTTCACTTGCTACTGAAGAAGATGAGTGTTTGCAAACGGCGATTCAAGCCATAACATACGGCTTGTCTGCACAAGCTATGATATACCCTTATGGTCAATACAGGGATGAGCCATCTGTACCTGGCGGAATTCTGTTTAAGAGTTCAAGAATTGTGATACCAAGTGGGTTGCAGAAAAACATGCTGATCAAAATACACAAGGGCCATCTAGGGATGGAGAAGTCAAAACGATGTGCAAACGCAGTGTCATTTTGGCCCAAGGTGAATACTGATATAGAGCAGACAATCAGAAATACAGAGCAAAGAGACAATGTGGGTTGAAGAAAAATAGGTATTGAGACCATGGGGCAAAGTAGGAATAGATCCCTGTTCTCTTGGAGGGAGAGAACAATGTTCTACTGACTATTACTCTCAATACACAGAGAGATTTGCTGAAGGACACTACTGCTAGAAAGGAGATAATTCTTTGCTCGCCATGGGGTCGAAGAAATTGTGTGTACGGACAATGCCTCACAGTTCAGCTTTCAGTGATTCTTCTAAATTGTACTGGTTCGAGCGGGTCACATCCAGCCCACTGTTCCCACGGTCTAATGGGTTAGTCGAGAACAGTGTCAAAACAGTGAAACTACCGGTTAGGAAAGCTCTGGACTCAAAGACAGATCCGTAACTAGCTTTGTTAAGCTACAGGGCTACGCCACTAAAACATGGTCTGTCTCCTGCAGAGCCGTTGGTCAACAGGAAACTCAAACTAGGTTGACAGTACTCCTAGAAACAGAGGATGACAAGGTCATTTTTAACAAACAGAGAGAAAAGGGTGAACAGAAAGGAATTATGAAAACAGGTCCAAGATGCTCAGTGCACTCAGTCCAAATGATAGAGTGAAAATGCATGATGGTAAAACGTGGAGCCAAGTGACCACTTGAGGGACGTGCAGCCCTCTTGAGGCTAGTATTTTGATGTTTGGATGAAAAACATGCCCAAAGTAAACTGCCTATTTCTCAGGCCCAGAAGCTAGAATATGCATATAATTGGCAGATTAGGATAGAAAACACTCTAAAGTTTCCAAAACGGTCCAAATATTGCCTCAGTATAACAGAACTGATATTGCAGGTGAAAACCTAAGGAAAACCCATCCAGGAAGTGCTGTTTTTCTGAAACCCCTCTTTTCCATTGCAAGTCTATCCTCCATTTAAAGCGATATCAACCAGATTCCTTTCCCTATGGCTTCCACAAGGTGCGAAGAGTTTTTAGACAGTTTCAGGCTTTTATTCTGAAAAAATGAGCGAGAATGATCACATCGTGTCAGTGGATAGCTTGAAGTCCTCAGATTTCTGTATGCGAGCGCCACTGGAGCGAGACCTTTTCATTCTCTCTTCTATTGAAAAGGCTACCGTCCGGTTGAAATGTTATCGATTATTTATTGTAAAACCTGAGGATTGATTATAAAAAACGTTTGACATGTTTCTATGAACCAAATGGAGGTTTTTGGATATAAAGAGAATCTTTATCGAACAAAACAAACATTTTTTGTATAACTAGGAGTCTCGTGAGTGCAAACATACGAAGATCATCAAAGGTAAGCGATACATTTTATTGCTTTTCTGACTTTCGTGACCAATCTACTTTGCTGCTAGCTGTTTGAAATGTTTTGTCTGCTGAGAGCTGTCCTCACATAATCACATGGTTTGCTTTCACCATAAAGCCTTTTTGAAATCTGACATGCCAGGTGGATTAACAACAAGCTAAACTGTGTTTTGGTATATTGCACTTGTGATTTCATGAAAATGTAATATTTTTAGTAATTTAATTTGAATTTAGCACTCTGCAATTCACCGGATGTTGACGAAAATGATCCCGCTAAAGGGATCGGTGTGCCAAGAGGTTTTTAAGACCGGGAGATTCCAGCTCAATGCACTATACTTGTGCGGCTCCGGTTAACTTGAACAAAGAAGAGCTTATGTTGTAAAGAACAGTTGTTTTCTTTAGTATTTCTTAGACAAGAAGATGCAACACTTCCCCAACACTGGCCACCCACTGCCCTCCTACTCTCCTGAACACTCCATATTTAACACCTGGATAACCACTCTCTAACAGCCTCCTGTAGCTTTCTGTCTGTTCACCTCCCCATACAAACATCTACAAACACCTCCTTTAGCTACGCTAGCAATTCCCCCCAGCCAAAACCAGTATGAAGTCCAAAGTAAATGTTAGTGTCATACTACCCATGAGCAACCAACAAAAAAAACCAATACTAACTTTCCTGCAGTCAAATGACCAAACCGCCCTATAGTGGCCTCAGGTGTGGAATGTTATTCATATTTTTCCTAATTTCAAAATAAATAAAACCTTTTTTTTAACGTAGAAAAAATGGTGTTTCTATGTCAAACAGTTTTGTTATATTTCAGTCTTCTGTGATGTATATGAAGTGTATTATTGGGAAGCAAACTCAAAATTGAATACATTTCAACTCTATATCTGACATGGTACTGACATGGTCTTATGTTTTTAAGGCCATAATTATGTGCGTGTGAGGTTGCATACAGTGCATTCGGAAAGTATTCTTCCCCTTTTCCACGTAGAAAAAGGGAAGAATACGTTACAGCTTTATTCTAAAATGGATTAAATAAAACATTTTCCTCATCAATCTACACACAATACCCCATTATGACAAAGCAAAAACCGGAAATAGCTTATTCACATAGGTATTCAGACCCTTTGCTATGAGACTCAAAATTTAGCACAGATGCATCTTGTTTCTATTGATCATCCTTGAGATGTTTCTATAACTTAATTGGAGTCTACCTGTGCTAAATTCAATTGATTGGACATGATTCGGAAAGGAACATACCTGTCTACATAAAGTCCCACATTTGACAATGTCAGAGCAAAAACCAAGCCATGAGGTCGAAGGAATTGTCCGTGGAGCTCAGAGACAGGACTATGTTGAGGCACAGATCTGGGGAAGGGTACCAGCAAAAATTCTGCAGCATTGAAGGTCCCCAAGAACACAGTAGCCTCTATTATTCTTATATTCTTATATAAACAAGATTCTCTGGTCTGATGAAACCAAAATTGAACTCTTTGGCCTGAATGCCAAGAGTCACGTCTGGAGGAAACCTGGCAGCATTCCTACAGTGAAGACTGGTGTGGGGATGTTTTTCAGCGGCAGGGACTGGGAGACTAGCCAGGATCGTGGGAAAGATAAATGGAGAAAATACAGAGAAATCTTCGATGAACAACGACCCTAAGCACACAGCCAAGACAACGCAAGAGTGGCCTCGGGACAAGTCTCTGAATAATCTTGAGTGGCCCAGCAAGAGCCCGGACTTGAACCCGATCAAACATCTCTGGACAGACCTGAAAATAGCTGTGCAGCGACACTCCCCATCCAACCTGACAGAGCTTGAGAGGATCTGCAGAAAACAATACAGATGTGCCAAGCTTGTAGTTTCATACCCAAGAAGACCCGAGGCTGTAATCGCTGCCAAAGGTGCTTCAACAAAGTACTGAGTAAAAGGTCTGAATACTTATGTACATTTGATATTTAAATGTTTATACATTTGCAAAACAATTTACAAACCTGTTTTTGCTTGGTCATTGTGGACTATTGTTCGTAGATTGATGAGGATAAAAAACAATTTAATACATTTTAGAATAAGGTTTTAACGTAACGAAATTTGGAAAAAGCCAAGGGGTCTGAATGCTTCCTTGAATACCTTGAAGTAGTTGTTCCCTTTGCTCTGCAAGGGCCGTGGCTTTTGTGGAGCGATGGGTAATGATGTCATGTTTTGTCATAGATTGTCATGTCTTGTCCCTGTGCTTCCTCTTCTATTCGTTTCCCCCTGCTGGTCTTATTAGGTTCTTTCCCTCTCTCTATCCCTCTCTCTCCCCCTCCCTCCCTCTCTCTCTCTCTCTCTCTCTCTCTATCGTTCCGTTCCTGCTCCCAGCTGTTCCTCATTCTCCTAACTACCTCGTTTACTCTTTCACACCTGTCCCCTATTTTGCCCTCTGATTAAGTCCCTATTTCTCTCTCTGTTTCCGCTTCTGTCCTTGTCGGATCCTTGTTTGCTGTACTGTGTCCTTGTTCCGTCCTGTCGTGTTCTTGCCTTCATCAGATGCTGCGTGTGAGCAGGTGTCTCTATCAGCTACGGCCTGCGCCTACCCGAAGCGACCTGCAGTCGGTGGCCGCTTCTCCTGTTATTCCCCTGCAGACTAGAGGATTTCTGTTATTCCCGTTTGGACATTACCTGTTAAGAATTCAGGATTAGTCGTTTTCTGTTTGGACTGGAATAAACTCTGTTTCTGTTAAGTCGCTTTTGGGTCCTCATTCACCTGCATAACAAATGATGCTTTGTGGGAGGCAGTAGTTGATGTGTGCAGAGGGTCCCTGGTTCGAGCCCAGGTAGGGGCGAGGAGAGGGATGGAATCTATACTGTTACATTTAAGACTACCAAGAAACACTCTGTGTGACCCTGATTTAGCCTGCAGAAAAAGGTTAAATGGAAAGTATAAACAGAAGTAAAGAGATCTAAAAGTTGTTTGAGATAGATCTAAACTATCTTTCTTACGTTTCACAGACGTCTGTGCAGAGAACTGTGAGTGGAGCTTCCGCATAGTCGGCTATCTGTCTGTGTGTCTGTCACCGTGTCCTGCAGAATTTCTCGCAACAATGTAACGCAGATGTACAGGTTCTCAGATTCTAACAGTCAGCTCATGACAGAACCTACTGTATAACACAGGAAGCCAGTATTCTATTCTATTCTAACACACACACACACACACACACACACACACACACACACACACACACACACACACACACACACACACACACACACACACACACACACACACACACACACACACACACACACACACACACACACACACACACACACACACACACCCTGTGACATCAGCTGTTGGGGAATGGAGGGTATGGCAGTCATTTCCTTCCATCCCTTTATTAACCAGTCTGACTAGTAGGTATTCCTCTCTGCAGCTATCTCATTGCATGCTTTCTTAATGCATAGCGTTAATACTGTGGTAGCTACTATATTATTACCAAGGAGACACAAGGTTAACAATGTTTAGGACCTCAAGACCCTCAACAAAACGAGTGTCTAAAAACTGCAACCATGTGCATTATCTGCTACCTGGCCTTTAAAAGTACCAGAGAGCCCACTATGCCACTCTGGATATTTGATCAGTTTGAAGAGTATATTGTGCCAAACAATATGTCTAAAAATGATCTATATCCAAAAGGGTAGTTTTGAGATATTCATATTTTTTACTGTTGAATAAATGTATGTGAAAATGTGTATTTCAGAATCTAGACATACTCCATATTTGAGAGAACATTATAAGGAGTATAATGACACCAAGATGTTGTCTGTGGAATGTAAGGTTCACGGATCATAAGGTCTTATAGGAGGCATGTACAGGTCTAAAAAGGGCCTAAAATTGCCACTTTCATCATGATTTTCTCAATAAGTATTTGTTATACAAATGTAAAAAGCATTTGAAACATCCTTCCTCCAAATGAAGTAACTATGTGAGAATTGCCAGAACAATCAGAGACACCCAAAATATTTTCAGACTATGCTGGCATGGAATCACCTTGTAGTGAAAAGGAGAGTTAAACCCAGTGTTTGAGTTGCAGTTCCAGACTGAACTCCCAGAGACCAGATGACCAGATGACCGATGACCGACCGACCGACCGACCGACCGACTGACCGACCGACCGACAGGAGGATTTACAGTAAGGCCTGTTGAACCACCCAGACCTTCATCAGATGACCACTCCCCTCACCCACTAGTTCACAGTCCAATTTTAGATTATAGGCTACCCCCTCTGAGGCTGATCAATGGGGAAAACTGGAAGAGAGGGATAGAGGGAGGGAGGGAAGGAGAAAGAGAGTGAACGGGGGGTGGCATATGACAGGACATGCATTCAAGGGGGGGCAGCAGATAAACACAGAGGAAGAAATAGAAATACAATGAATAGAAGGAAAGGACAGACGAACATAGAGAGAACGGGGGTAAGAAGACTGGCAGATGAGAAGAGAGGGAGGACGGTAGAAAGCAAAATACAGAGAAAGTGTGGCACAGAAGGGAGAGATTCATACATAATTACTGCTTTAAGCCACACCCACACACAACACACACACACACACACACACACACACACACACACACACACACACACACACACACACACACACACACACACACACACACACACACACACACACACACACACACACACACACACACACACACACACACACACACACACACACACACACACACACACTTTCTGTGAACCTGTGTGCTGCCAAGGGGAGTATTTCTACAGTCCAGCATGCATTCCCCTTCCCTCTGCACTGCTCATCTAGTCTGGATGGGACCACATTCCTCGTTGACACCCTTTCATTCTATTACTTTCATTTTCTCTCTGCGCTAAACAGAGAGAAAACAGACATACACTCTGTCCCACATACCCGTGCTCATACGCAGCATTGGCTTAACATCACACGACTACACTTGGTTAAACTGAGAAGCATTGACAGTGTTATCACCTCGGGCTGGGGGAAGGAAGGAGAACGCTTTTAGAAAAGGAAAGCACAGCACAATGAGCAGTACACCATGCTCACATCTACACAGCGCCGTAGGGCCTGTCATTTCACAAAGGTTAAATACTCCTCTTTTAGTACAGTAGACTACACTAGCTAATGAACAGAAGCTAATAGTAGGAGAGAGGGGAGATAAGAGATAGCAATATTAAAAGAGGAGATTGTGATATTGAGTGAGAAAGGGATCAAGTTGACCTTTAGCGTGTTCGATCTTCACCCCGACACAGGCCTCCTCATCAGTGTTCTTGGAATGGAAACAGCTGGGCTTGCCTTTCTTTTCTGCAATGACAAGTCCAAATGTTACCAAATGCTAATATATCAAGTTTACTGTAATGTACTGTAAGACACACCAAGACCCAAACATTCACCCAACATGGAAAGAACAGGGGCAAGAGGAACCAGCCTGAAGTAGTTTATAGAGCTCAATGATTTATTGAATAGGAGAGAGAGAGAGAGAAAGAGGATCGAATTCTGGAATCTCTTGTGTAGCTTTTGCAGGATTCTGAACAGCTGCTATATGCATATTTTGAGCAATTCTGATCCTCTGGTTCACATGAGGGGAGAGTTATTATTTTATTTGTTTGGAAATAAAATAATATTCCATCCCTCAGAGATTTAATTCTAATTAGTTAGAATGTGATATGTAGGGCATCCTCACTAGGGAGAGCTAAGATACTCACCAGAGCCATTTCATATGCACATAAAACATTAAAGAGGAAACAGCCATGCTATTAATACCATGATAGGCCCACACACATACAGTGCATTCGGAAAGTATTCAGACCCTTGGACTTTTTCCACATTTTGTTACGTTACAGCCTTACTCTAAAATGGATTAAATAAATAAAATCCACATCAATCTACACCATAAAACCCCATAATGACAAAGGGAAAACAGGTTTTTATTAAAAACTGAAATAGCTTATTTACATAAGTATTCAGACCCTTTGCTATGAGACGCAAAATTGAGCTCAGGTGCATCCTGTTTCCATTGATCATCCTTGAGATGTTTCTACAACTTAATTGGAGTCTACCTGTGCTAAATTCAATTGATCGGACATGATTTGGAAAGGCACACACCTGTCTATATTAAAAAGTCCCACAGTTGACAGTGCATGTCAGAGCAAAAGATAGGATTGTGTCGAGGCACACATCTGGGGAAGGGTACCAAAACATTTCTGCACCATTGAATGTCCCCAATTACACAGTGGCCTCTTTCATTCTTAAATGGAAGAAGTTTGGAACCACCAAGACTCTTCCTAGAGATAGCCGCCCGGCCAAACTGAGCAATCGGGGGAGAAGGGTCTTGGTCAGCGAGGTGACCAAGAACCCGATAGTCACTCTGACAGAGCTCCAGAGTTCCTCTTTGGAGATGAGAGAAACTTCCAGAAGGATAACCATCTCTGCACCACTCCACCAATCAAGCCACTCCTCAATAAAAGGCACATGAAATCCCGCTTGGAGTTTGTCAAAACTCGCAGACCATGAGAAAAAATATTTCAATCAATTAAAAATATTTAATACATTTTAGAATAAGGAGTAACGTAAAAAGTCAAGGGGTCTGAATATTTTCTGAAGGCCCTGTATACACACACATGCAAAATGTTCCGATCTTTCTTAAATTTCAACACAAACAGCAGCCACATTCTAATATTTGCCATTACGACAGTAACAGTCAGGATGCTGAAGTCCAATACTAACATCAACCAGACATTCTCGATGTTACAGTACAGAGGAAACTGCCAAAGTGAAAGTGAGTACTGTGTATTTAGGGGAATAGAGTACATGCTTACTGTGGGGCCATGGAGGGGGGTGGGTGTGTGTGTGTGAGGGTATGATATCCGGCTGCAGGGATTAAAGAGGGCTTTCTACACCCACCATCTGGACTCCTGATGCCAGGCTTTCCAGCTGTTCACACACACACACACACACACACACACACACACACACACACACACACACACACACACACACACACACACACACACACACACACACACACACACACACACACACACACACACACACACACACACACACACACACACACACACACACACAAACTTTAGTATAGATTGCAGAAAGCGTGTTTCCTATCCAAGGCAGTGAACAGTACAGTAGCAGTACATTCATGCAGTTGAAGTCGGAAGTCATTAAAAGTCATTTTTCAACCACTCCACAAAATTCTTGTTGACAAACTATAGTTTTGGCAATTGGAGGTGTACCTGTGGATGTATTTCAAGGCCTACCTTCAAACTCAGTGCCTCTTTGCTTGACATCATGGGAAAATCAAAAGAAACGAGCCAAGACCTCAGAAAAAAATTGTAGACCTCCACAAGTCTAGTTCATCCTTGGGAGCCATTTCCAAACGCCTGAAGGTGCCACGTTCATCTGTACAAACAATAGTACGCAAGTATAAACACCATGGGACCACAGAGCCGTCATACCGCTCAGGAAGGAGACACGTTCTGTCTCCTAGAGATGAACATACTTTGGTGCGAAAAGTGCAAATCAATCCCAGAACAACAGCAAAGGACCTTGTGTACCTGTTTCCTCTAGCAACTTCACAAGTTTCTATATCCAAAAGGAAATGAGTCCTATATTGACATAACCTGAAAGGCCGCTCAGGAAGAAGCCACTGCTCCAAAACCACCATAAAAAAGCCAGAATATGGTTTGCAACTGCACATGGAGAAATGTACTCTAGTCTGATGAAACAAAAATAGAACTGTTTGGCCATAATGATCATCGTTCTGTTTGGAGGATAAAATATGAGGATTGCAAGCCGAAGAACACCATCCCAACCATGAAGCATAGGGGTGGCAGGAGGGTCTGGTAAACTTCACAAAATAGATGGCATCATGAGGGTGGAAAATGATGTGGATATATTGAAGCAACATCTCAAGACATCAGTCAGGAAGTTAAAGCTTGGTCGCAAATGGGTCTTCCAAATGGACAATAACCCTAAACATACTTCCAAAGTTGTGGCAAAATGGCTTAAGGACAACAAAGTCAAGGTATTGGAGTGGCTATCACAATGCCCTGACCTCAATCCTATAGAACTGAAAAAGCGTGTGCGAGCAAGGAGGCCTACAAACCTAACTCAGTTAAACCAGGTCTGTCAGGAAGAATGGGCCAAAATTCACCCAACTTATTGTTCGAAGCTTGTGGAAGGCTACCTGAAATGTTTGACCCAAGTTAAACAATTTAAAGGCAATGCTACCAAATTCTTATTGAGTGTATGTAGACTTCTGAGCCACTGGGAATGTAATGAAAGAAATAAAAGCTGAAATAAATCATTCTCTACTATTATTCTGACATTTCCCATTCTTTAAATGTACACTAAGGTGTATGTAAACTTCCGTACGTACAGTTGAAGTCGGAAGTTAACATACACCTCAGACAGACAGACAGACAGACAGACAGACAGACAGACAGACAGACAGACAGACAGACAGACAGACAGACAGACAGACAGACAGACAGACAGACAGACAGACAGACAGACAGACAGACAGACAGACAGACAGACAGACAGACAGACAGACAGACAGACAGACAGACAGACAGACAGACAGACAGACAGACAGACAGACAGACAGACAGACAGACAGACAGACAGACAGACAGACAGACAGACAGACAGACAGACAGACAGACAGACAGACAGACAGACAGACAGACAGACAGACAGACAGACAGACAGACAGACAGACAGACAGACAGACAAGCAGCTTATGCAAACAATTATTGACCCACCAGACATTCAACCCATAGCACGATACAGCCAACTATGAACCCCTCCATCCCACACCAGCACATGACCTGTGTTGCCATAGCAGCCGTGAAAACACACCCGTTGGAAGGCTGGGGACAGAGACACTGCACTTTGTTTTTTCAGTTCCTTGTTCCTGATTGCGCAACCCGTTCTTCATCACGTTCTAACACAGGACAAATGAGCTGTGATCGGGCGCACTCAGTCCAGTGCAGCCCAGTGATTGGACAGGCCTGAGGAGTGATGGGAGCCATAGGTCAGTTATGGGGCACGGGGACGAACACTGTCAATGACAGCCATTCAGTCAGACGACAGGTGACACAGAGGTGACATTGATATTCATTGTCGATTAGGAGTGATGAGAGATGTTATGAAAGGAAAAACGAGTGACTATACAAAGCTCTGATGCAGGTGTCTGACACCGTTACTGTGGCCAGCATAGTGTGGATGTTTGAATCAGGGCTATGTTTTGTTTTGTATGGAAAAATACCAACAATCATGTCCTTCAAATGACCTGCCAACCACCTGAGAGCTGTGGTGTTAAGCTTCTACTGAAGTGTGTGTCAATTCGAATCAAATGTTATTTGTCATATGCGCCGAATATAACAGGTGGATACTTTTCCATGAAATGCTTGCTTACAAGCCCTTCGCAACAATGCAGTTTTTAAAAAAAAAGATAATAAAAATAGTAACACAAGAGAAATAAAATACACAA